>NW_020203390.1:2376-8117 GCF_001531365.2 Cynara cardunculus var. scolymus | reverse complement strand
CTTTAATTCATTTTTTTATTGTAATTTAATTGAAGTTTAATAACGAACTAATTTATTTATGGTTTAATAAAATATTTTTTTAAATAACTATTAAGTATTATGTTAGAATTCAATGATTATCTTAATTATATTTTAGATTTTTTATATTTAAAATGATGATTATCACGTATTTGATTATTTTTATCTACAGTTAGTTACACGAATTCAAACATTGAGTTTTAATATAATGTACTAATGCACATTCCACTTGTAATCTTGAATTTTAAGTAATATGTATCAATAAACAATCATTTATGCATAAAAAATTGTTTTTAAGTGCTCTATAATGTGTGTGTGTGTATATATATATATATATATATATTAATATTATTTTTATTTAAAAAGTTTTAACTATTTCAAATTAACTAGTTGTAGGAATTTTTATGAAGTGCGACTAATATACATTTGTGATTAGTGATTTATCATGATCACTATGAAACTTTCCGATTTGAAAACCAAGAAAGTTTAATTTATAGGATTGTTAATATAAAATATATTGTTGTTAGTTTTAATACTCGGAAGGAGTTATAAGTAATATATATATATATATATATAGTTTTAATACTCGGAAGGAGTTATAAGTAATATATATATATATATATATATATATATACAACAATTTAAAAGGATCACAATACCGCTTTCCGATTCGAAAAATGATAAAGTTTTTATTTTAGAGTCATTTGATATGAAAATACGTCATTTATGATTCATAAAAATATATCAAATAAGCACCAAATTTCACATTCATATACGTTGAAAAATCTAGATTTCATAAATGTCAAAAGATCAAAATACGACTACAAAAAATTTTATAAAAAACGGAAAAATGTATACCAATTACATGCCTATGGATAGGTATTGGTCAAATAGATCCCAAATTTGCGTGTATATTAAGATTTAAGGTTACATATTTTGAGTTATGCTTAATAAAGATTATATATATATATATATATATATATATATATATATATATATATAGGAGTGATCATATGAAAATCGGCTTCATTTGTGTAAACAGTGCAAACCACCTTCATCTGTCGATTTCATTGTTTAATCTTATGAAAATTTTTCATGAAATTGTTTAATCTTGTGAAATTGTTTCATATAATACTTTTTTTGATGAAGTTGTTTCATATATGGTTGTGAAATTGTTTCATATAATACTTAATAAAACTGTTTCATGTATTTCTCTAACATTAATGAAACTGTTTCATGTATTTCTCTAAAATTAAAATAATGAAGATGATAATATCTATGATTAACACCCTCCACAATAAAAATGATTAATCAACCTCTCATAATTACAAAAAAATGAACAAAATGAAAAATTATGATTGGTTGAATACAGTTTGTACAAATTGAGTGGTTTGCATTTGATCGCTCCCCTATATATATATATATATATATATATATATATATATATATATATATATGAGCGATCAAATGAAAATCACCCATATTTGCACCCTCATCCATCGATTTTATTGTTTAATCTTATGAATTTTTTTTTCATGAAATTGTTTAATCTTGTGAAATTGTTTCATATAATATTTTTTTTGATGAAGTTGTTTCATATATGGTTATGAAATGGTTTCATATATGTTTATGAAATGGTTTCATATAATACTTAATGAAATTTTAATAAAACTGTTTCATGTATTTCTCTAAAATTAAAACAATGAAGATGATAATATCCATGATTAACACACTCCACAATAAAAATGATTAATCAATCTCTCATAATTACATAAAAAATGAACAAAATGAAAAATTATGATTGGTTGAATGAGTTTTGTACGGTTTGTACAAATCACGTGGTTTGCATAAACCTCCTATATATATATAGGGGTAAGATCAAATGTTAACCAAAGTTTTTATGTTAACTTTGTTAACCGATCTTGGTCGTTCAATCTTTCAATAAACGGTTGTGATTAATCATGATTAAAACTTATTTTTTTAAATTTAAAATTGCATAAAGATAAGTGAACAATATTGAAAAGGGTATTTAGGTAAAAAATATTATGTAACTCCCATATCATTAATTAATTGGGAGTTACAAAATCAAAATTCTATGATTTTTTTGTTAATTTATTTTTGTTAATATAAGAACCATATGAACACAACTATATATATGAAACATTGTGTTAAATACGAACAAAAATTTGACATATATATGAACTTGGACTGCATAGCATTTATAAACACAATATGAACATAATAAAAATAACTGTTATACGAAAGAAAATAAATAAATAAAATGTATGAACACGATATGAACAGCTTGTGAAAAATAGTTCCTTCATTATAAACACATTCAGGAGCGATCCTTTGTCAATTGGAGTTTTATACATGCATTGCATCCACACTGTTTAAGGTTTACCCCTTGTTCATATATGTTTCTGATCTTACATAGTTGTTCACCCCTTGTTCATATCATGTTCACCTCTTGTTCATATCGTATAAAATATATGAACACATAACCCCAACGCTATGAACATCGGGTGCAAACACTTACACAAATATAAAGATTTGGTATCAAGCTTAAAAAATAACATTTGTGTTCATATGATAGAAGTAACATGAACACAATGATTCATGATTCATAAAAGTCGGTCATATAACAATATGAAAATGGGTCGTGCATGTACTTCCATTTGAACATGTGAATTAGGTACGTATTTTAATAATTAAAGAAAAAAGATATCAATACAARATGAGTTATAAAAAACACAACACATCGTAATGAACATAATTTCGATTAAAATGAATCTAAAAAAATAAAAATCTATTACCAAGACATTTGCTTTGGTTAATTTCTTCAATTCCCGACCTCGAACTCCGATTGTCTTCATAACCATTTTGATCTTCTCACTGTTGTCGATTTATTTTCCATTGCGTTTATCTATATTAGCTTGATCGATACCGAAAATTTTACTACCGTGTTTTCTATGCGAATTAAAAACTGATAAAACAATAAACATTAAAGATCAAAATTAAAAAAAATTATTAATATTATAAATGTATATTTTTGGGATTTGATGATTTGTAACTCCYYATTAATTGTTTGGGAGTTACATATCAAATAAATTTACTGAAATACMCTTGTAATTAAAATGTGAGCATGACATAAACCTACAAGAAGAATGGAATTTGATTGGTTGTCATGGTTTTCAAAGTTAACACAAAGTTATTGGTTAACATTTGATCTTCCCCCTATATATATATATATATATATACATATTTCGACTATTGTGTTAATTAACTTTGTTAATCATTTTCAACCAATAACAATCCATCTTAATATTAGGTTCCTATCCATCTTAGAATTTAATAACAATGGTGCATATGTAATTTTTTTATGTAACTCTTATATCGTTAATTGAGAGTCACAAAATCATAAAATATCATAATTCGTGTTAATTACACTACTAGAAAACCAAGTATCAGCGAGGGAAAAAATTCCTCGCAGATCAGCGAAAGATCAGCGAGGGAATCCCTCGTTGATCCCTCGCAGATCAGCAAGGGATTAGCTAGGGAAGTGCCAAAAACTCAATCCCTCCCTGATCCCTCGCAGATCAGCGAGGCATCAGTGAGAGATTTGGCAAAAATCAGATTCCCTCGTTGATCCCTCGCTGATCTGCGAGGGATCAGCGAGGGAATCTGATTTTTGTAATTTTTTTATTTTTTAACTATTAATTTAATTACTTATTAACTTTTAATTATTGATTATTAAATTATCAGTTATTTATTATTTATTAGAATATTACAAAAATTAATTAATAAAACCGAATAAAGCCCATTAAGGCCCAATAAAACCGAATTAAGCCCATTAAGGCTCATTAAACCGAATAAAGTCAAATAAAACTGAATAAAGTATATTAAGGCCCGATAAACTCAAAATAACCCGGTAAATGAATTAAGGCCCAATAAAACCGAACAAAGCCCAATTAAATGGGTTAAGGCCCAATAAAATCGAACATGAATACATACGATACCTACATATAAAAATGTGTATATATAACACATAAAAAACAAGACAAATAAAAAAAATAGGATAATTCCCTCGCTGATCCGTTGCTGATCAGCGAAGGATCAGCGAGGGAATTGACAAAAATCAGATTCCCTCGCTGATCCCTCGCTGATCAGCGAGGGATTTGGCAAAAATCAGATTCCTCGCTGATCTGCGAGAGATCAGCGAGGGAATCTGATTTTCGCAATTTTTTTTTATTTTTTAACTATTAATTTAATTACTTATTAACTTTTAATTATTGATTATTAAATTTTCAGTTATTTATTGTTTATTATTTATTAGAATATTACAAAAATTAATTAATAAAATCGAATAAAGCCCATTAAGGCCCAATAAAACCGAATTAAGCCCATTAAGGTCCATTAAACCGAATAAAGTTTATTAAGGCCCGATAAACTCAAAATGGGCTGGTAAATGAATTAAGGCCCAATAAAACCGAACAAAGCCCAGTTAAATGTGTTAAGGCCCAATAAAATCGAACATGAATACATACGATACCTACATATAAAAATGTGTATATATAACACATAAAAAAAAATAGGATAATTCCCTCGAGAAAGAGAGGTACCAAGATCACCGACCATCACCGTCTACGAGCAACACCAAGTCGCCGACCCCGTTGCTAACCACCACCGCCTTCCCGTCGCCGACCACCACCGTTGCTAAATGAGACAGATTGGTTTTGAATTTGCTTTAGATGTGGTTTTAGCTAATGTTACTGTTTTTTTTTTTTTGGAAAAACAATGGTTTGAGCTTTTTCAACATGCTTTCAAGCTCAAAATCAATGGGCTACACATTGGTTTTGGGGTGGTCAAATTTGTCTCTACCGAATATTATTGTCATTGATTATATAAACGTTGGATAGAGTGAAATGAGTATGGAGCATCTATCCTTAGTCTTTTTTCAATCCAAGGGAATGTCGCGTATAAGGTGGCATTCTTGTTGAGAGGGTTGTTCCCTCTTTACAATAAGAGGGTAACATTATTAGCTGCAGTTGGCAGAAGGGCTGAATTCAAGATAAGGGCACATTTCAATATGAACAATAATATAAGCTATTGGATTGACTAGAATATAACAAGTAATGGAATAAAGTTTTGTGTTTGTTATTTTAAAAAATCATATTTACAAGTTGTGTTTGTTTATGAAGTTCGTTTTTGTTAGATCTGTTCGTTTCTGTTTTTTAATATGAAGTTCGTTTCTGTTTTCTAGATTAAGTTAACTTCGTTGGTTATGTTTATTGTTTGTTAAATTTTACATATTCGTTGGTTATGTTCATTGTTAATTAGTTGGGTTGCCAATTGTAGGGCAAATATTAGGCTAGATTATATACTAGTTGTGTACCCGAGCAATGCGACGGGAGCCATGAATTTTAATGATTTTGAAGTTTCATTGGTTTTATAAGACAAGATTTAACGATGATATAGGTTACACTTGATCTTTACATATTAATAAAATTTGAATAAATAAGAGTTATGGTTCTAATTACAGACTATCGATGAAAAAATTGTATGACAGTTTAAAATCCAATATATTTAAAATTCAACATATTTAAACGACTCCACAAATGTGTTCGATTTACACCAAGAGCAAAGAACCAAAAAACTTGAATTTTAAGATAAACACTCAAAACCAATAAAGAAAACTACAAATTTGACAGATCATAAGCTAC
>NW_020203390.1:0-2051 GCF_001531365.2 Cynara cardunculus var. scolymus | reverse complement strand
TCACAGTATATATAATATATAATAATATAATTAAGTCAAAAACTATTCAATATTGGATTTATTTCGAAGGTATTAACGAGACGATTATAATAGTGTAACTTGTTAAAATAAAAATGTAWTTTTTAAACATGTTTTATTTGATATACGATTATGTATGTTAATTTGATAAAGGTTTAAAATAAAACATTTAAAAGTAAAGGACGTAAAGTAATTAATTAACTAATTATAGGAATATAAAATGTAAATTTAAAATAATTTTAAAAAAAATCCGTTGAATGTGAGAGGTAAATGTATGTGAGCGGGTGAGTGTATGTGAGGAGAGGAAGGGGTGAAAAAGTGAAAAAATGAAAAGGGTATCTTGGTCATTTAGAATTTTAAGACTTTAAGACTTTTGATGAATTTGCTTAATAAGATAATATATATATATATATTTGTAGTTGGGTTGCCAATTGTTGGGCAAACGTTAGGCTTAATTCATTTGAAAATATTCATTTTATAGCCGTTATGCCGGCGAAATTTTTTAAAAACATAGACTTCTCTACTCGTTCAAACCTTTACACTTAGAGTTTTAAAGTCATCCAAAACTTCTCTAAACCTACGGTTTGACTTTCTAGTAGTCAACTCTTTACATGTAGGCTTCTCAACTCTTTCAAAAACCGCCAATTTCGTTCACACCTACGATTTGACTTTCAAGTAGTCAAACCTTTAAAGTCATCTGAAACTTCTCTAAACCTACGGTTGACTTCTCTTTACATGTAGGCTTCTCAACTCTTTCACAGACCGCCAATTTCATTCCCACCTACGATTTGACTTTCAAGTAGTCAAACCTTTAAAGTAATCTGAAACTCCTCTAAACCTATGGTTTGACTTTCTTGTAGTCAACACTTTACATGTAGGCTTCTCAACTCTTTCAAAGACCGCCAATTTCATTCACACCTACGGTTTGACTTTCAAGTAGTCAAACCGTTATACTTAGAGTTTTAAAGTCATCTGAAACTCCTCTAAACCTACAGTTTGACTTTCTAGTAGTCAACTCTTTACATGTAGGCTTCTCAACTAGGGTGTTACACATAGATGACTTGGTTCCATTGCAAAAAAATATTGTTCAAACAATTTGCAAGTTGGAAAAGGTCTTTCCGCTCGGATTCTTTGATTCAATGGAACACCTCGTTATACATTTGACACGTGAAGCTATAAATGGTGGTCCGGTCCAATATAGGTGGATGTATTTGTATGAGAAGTGAGTTCCTAATTTTATTGAAATCTAGTACAATATATTCATATAAAAAACTCTTCTTGTCCCTAACATGTATTTCATCTCTTTAGGAAGCTTGGGTCGTTAAAGAGAACGGTTCGAAACAAAGCAAGGATTGAGGGCTCTATCGTTGAGTCGTACCTTGTAAATGAACTTTCTACCAATTGTTCCTTCTATTTTGATCCAACAATAGAAACAAGACATAATCGTGAGTCAAGGAACTTTACCTGGAATATCCCGAGTTGTTCGGAGACCGACGATCGATTAAGCATATTCAAGGATCCATCTCGTCCACTATTTGCGAATGGTGGAAAACATATAATCTTAAATGAACATGACCTGGAGATTATCCATAGATATGTCTTGTTCAACTGTGTAGAAGTTCAACCTTTCCATACCACCTTTGATGAAAAGATTCGACAAACTGAACCGAACATTGATGATGTTGAACTTGATAGAATTCGGAAGGAGAGGTTTTGTTGGATCGATTAACTCAGTTTCTTGGTATAGATTACTTACTTGGATGATATGTTTGACAGTGTTAACGCAGCAGAAGTAATAACAATCAAGCACAGTAGAAATCAATAAGAACACGATAAAGACGACTGAAGAACACAAGAGAGAGCTTCAAAATGATTTTCAATTCAATGAAAATGTTGACAATTACAATACTGAAGCACACTGAAATACAAGGGCCTACGCTGCTATTTATACAAGCAAATAAYCGTTTTCTGACATGACCTAAAGCAAATTAATCTAAGCCGTTCGATCATAAACAAGTTACAGACAAGAACAC
>NW_020203389.1:11731-21188 GCF_001531365.2 Cynara cardunculus var. scolymus | reverse complement strand
AAATGATAGTCTAATAAATATATGAGCTGGAATAATTTGTTTATTTTGTCTTTGTTCTAAAATTTTTGTTATCAAAATTTGTTTGTCACGTTTTAATTCTTTTAAATATTTATAGTCATTATCTATTTCTATCCAACATTCGTCTATTATACTTTTGTTTATTTTATTTTGTCTATTACAACGAATTTGAATCTTATTACTCWTATTAGCAAATTGATAATTTATTTCTCCAATATTTGATCTCTTTCATATTATGTCGTATACTTATATGTAACATAGATTGTTTAATTGTTTTTATTTGTATTTCGACTTGTTCTAATTGTTTAAGTAAAGAAGTGGAAAGAAAATAGGGATCATAATTATTATAAATTTGACTTTCTTGTAATTGAAGGGTTTTTAATTCAGATTCAAAAAAGCTTATTTCACTATTTCTTTCTTTTATATACTTCCAATTTTGATTAATCATTTGTTTGAARAATCTATTTGTATTAACTTTAACTTGAATTTTGTTACTCATAATTGATCTTTGAAATTATTTAATTCAGATATAACATCTGATTTAGTAGGACTATATTCTCCTGAATCATTTTCTTGATAGATRGGTTTTGGAATATKTGTATTAAAATCTACATATCTTAAAGATTTAGATTTTGGGATTAGAGGTGTTTTCATATCAACATTACTGGTTGACCCTGTAGAAAACCTAGAAGGARCAAATGGAAAAGATTCAAAATTTATATCTATTGAACCATCATCATGTTCTATAATTCTTGATTGTTGATTAGAATTATCTAATGGTTTGGGTGGATTTATATTTTGAAGATTCCAGTTGCAAGATTGAGTAATTTCATTCCATTTTAAACGCTTTGAAATTTGAACTTTAGTGTRTAGGGGATTTGATTCAAATATTATAGTTTCATTTTTTGGACTTGATAATTTAGTTTTTGGTTCAATTGTTGTAGACATAGTTTTATAACATACTCGATATATAGCGGCAGCAGCCTGAGTACTTCCTGAAAATTTTAAATTTTTTGCCTTGATTGTTAAAACTAAAGTATCTAGAATATTTGGATCAAATAATCCTACTGAGAAATTAGGATAACAATTAAAGTAAATTGGACCATTAGAGATATTGGTTTCAGCTATTGCTAATATTGAATTTTTGAAGTTTGTATGCCTAGCATCTCTTAGGATTAACAAAAAAGGAGCATCTATGCCTAATCTAAAKAGTGGCTTAATTGCTACTTGAACTAATCCAATATGTAAATATTTATATTTTTTCCTATGTTGAATTATAGCAGTTTTTGATAATAGATGAATATTTTYATARTCKTTATTGATTGATAAAGTTTGTTCAGTTGTTTTAATAGAATAACTTTGAAGAAAATCGAAATGACCTATTTTATAAATGGTTTTAACATTTTGTTTTGGAACGGTCCTGTCTGGTTTGGTATCAGAGCCATGATTTATGTTCATAGGGAAATAATGAGTTATGCCATTTATGTTAATGAATGCGTACTAGAGATGAATGCGTTTTATAAAAAAACAACATTTTATAATAATCTTTGGATATTAGTGTTGCTTTGCCTTGGGCGTTGGAGTAGCGTAAGTCACGCATAAGAGAGCGTAAGTCACGCAGAAGAGAGCGTAAGACGTGCAGCCGGACCAGTCCATAAGAAAGCTGATAGCCCAAAAATTATTAGAAAAATCTTGTTTTCTTAGAAGAACGATATTCAAATCTTAGTACAAGTGAATTCATATAAATAGAATAATGGATTTATTTTCTATGATACATACTTCTGGCGAAGAAATCAATGAAGAACAAGATCTTCTTCATTTAAATTCATCCGAAATTCAAATTAGTGTTATAGAACAGAGTTTATCAGACTATTGATATATATATATATATATATATGTGTGTGTGTGTGTGTGTGCATACATGATATATATGGAATATAATATATATATATATATATATATATTCATGTGGTTAGAAAATGTGCATGTGGTGTGCATACGTGTATGTATGCATGTGATTAGTTATGCATGAGGTGGCAAGGGGGAGGGGAGAGGCGGTTAGCAACCTTTCCCCATTTCATTTGGAGGATATAAAAAGGGGGATACCCCCTTCATTTGGCCCTTCCTGCCATTTTGAGAGAATTTGAGAGGGTGTTGTCCAGTATACAAGAAGGTGATTTCAAGTGTTAAGGATTCAAATAGATTTCAAGAGTTTTGGTGTCAAAAGCTTTATAAGGTGAGTGGTTTCTAAACTTTTTTGTATTAAAATTTTACTGGTTTCAATTACATGTTTTGTATTGTTCTTATTTAAAGAGAAAGCATGTTTATTTTTGTTTTAAGTGTTATCCGGACAAAGCTTGACCGGATAAGGGTTTTAAATCGGACAAGCCTTGTATGGTTTATTGTCCGGATAGTTTTAAATCGGACAAGCCTTAAGCGGCTTAGTGACCGGATTAGTATAAACCGGACAAGCCGTGAGCGGTTTGTTGTTCGGAGTTGGTTAAACCGGTGGTGTGTTAAACGGTTCAGTCTTAAATCGGACGAGTCTTGGACGGACTATTGACCGGATTTGATATCCGATCAAAATGTGAAATTGTTTTAAGTATGGTGTGTTGACCGGATTAGATATCCGGACAAAGTGGACTTGTTCCAAGTGTTTAATACGGATGAGGCTTGATCGGATTATTGACCGGACTTGTTATCCGGATGATTGTTAACCGGATTTGATTGACCGGACTTGTTGATCGAATTTGAAATAATACTTTGTGATTGGATAAAAATTGTTATTTTATCATAAAATGAAGTTTTGATATAAATGATTTTGGATTGATAAAAATTCCAATGACTGCGCTCTATTCGGAATTATTTTATAAATATTTTTGATGAAGGTATAAGGGTGGCATATCAAGGAGAKGTGTCCATTTGTTATAAGGGTGGYATATCAAGGAGAGGTGTCCATTTGTTATAAGGGTGGAATATCAAGAAGAGGTGTCCATTTGTTATAAGGGTGGCACATCAAGGAGAGGTGTCCATTGGGGATATAAGGGTGGCATTGTATGTGTGTGATTTTATATAACTCTTTCTATTATATTCTTTAAGACTACCAAGATCTGGAAATCTTTATTTCTTTGTGATTTAAGGATTTAGGATCAAGGTTCTTACTTGGAAATCATAGACTGGATGCTATTAAGGAGAAAAGATCTGTTTTGGCCTGAAACTTTGTTAAACCTCGTTATTGAGAAAAAGGTTTAAAAAAATGGCATTGTATGGAACCTGATTGGTTCAAAAGGTATGAGATTTGAATAAGCTAAGTGATAGCTTGAATTTGAGAAATGACTTGGTACTTTGGTATTATGGATTCATATATTTGTTATTTATATGAATACTTGATTTTGTAAAGGTTTTAGTAATCCTTCACCCTGCAATAACATGATTAGGGTATCTCACTAGACTCTTCAGTCTAACCCTCGTTTTTGTGATTTTAAAATGTGTATTGCAGGAAGTGTGAAAGGTAAAGGAAAGGAAAAGATTTAATGCTTTTTCTTACGTGCATTTTGGTTGAAAATTTGTTTTTGATGCATAGCTCTGATAATTAGTACAAGATTGTATTTTGAATTTTTGGACCTTGTGTTTGGTCATAATAGATTCTTGTACTAGTGGACCCGAATGTATATGAATATGTATTTCCTTTGGTATAAAATATGTGTTACATGCAATGTGTGGATTGAGGCGTTACATGTATTCATGGTCCAACAATGAATACATTACTTTTAATGGAGATAGTGAGCTACGGTTCATCGGTAAACACCTCAATAAATAATGTTGTGGTTTAATCCATACTGAACATTAATCATTGCATCAACAGTCAACAAATGATTTCTTTATGCAACTTTAGTTATGCACAATATACAACTATGAACACATTATGGTTCTTTCATGAACACATGCATGACACAATGGATGAGATTTTAGATGACAATTTTGTATTAATTTTGTAAATCCATCACAAACATAGTTAACACTAAAAATTGAGTTAACAAAAGAATCTAGTTATAGGGACCTAAAATAAGAATTAGATAGTTTGTGGTAACTATAAGTTCCAATATTAGCCAGTCATTTAAATAATTAATGTTATTTACTAAAATAAAAGCAAAATGTAAATTAGCAAATTATGTTAATTATTCAATTTACTTTAATTAGTTTAATACTCCAATTTATTTTAATTAATTTAATTATTTTATGTATACACACACATACTAAGACCAAATCTGGTGGCCTTCTCCGGAACCTACCACCACTCCGATGACCTCCTTCGATCATCTTTTCTGACCAAGACAACGTCTCTGATGATCTCACAGTTATTACAAACTAATCAATTCTTCCTTAATATATATATATATATATATATATATATTCTTATAGAGAAAAACAAAACGTAAACAACGAGAATGCTAGATGTACTTATTTCAAAAGAGGGAGCATATCTAGATTCTAAACAAACCAAAAAAATCCTACAGCGTAATTTACTCTAAAAGTTAAATCAATTACTATTACAATTATCATCATTACTATTAGAATAAAGTACCTTTTTCATTGTGGTTTGTTGAAAATTTCTAATCCCAGTCCCCGAGGTTTAACATTATAGTTTGACTTTATAGCATGCAATTTATTACTTTATCCGTCCTAAAATAAATGTTTATATGTATTATTTTTAATTTGTTATAAATAAATGTTCACTTTTAAAAATAAATATCTATTTTTTCATACTAAGGAGAAAATCCTCCTTTAATTTTTTTTATGCCTTTTCTTTTTCATTATAGACATTAAAAATTAAAAGTTTAATCAATTATATATAGAAAAAACTCTCTTTATGAACTACCACTACCCATCACCATCATCACCAAGCTTCTTCCCCTCCTATCCATCACATTGAGGACGAAGATATGTTAAATTCAAAAATATAAATCTATGGTGATTGAATTTCTGGTTGGGTGATAAGTACTTGTTAGATGGCTTAAGTTAATACTGATGCATTCAAATTCCCAGTTTTTAAGAACTTCCCTAATCAATTTCTCAGCAAAAGCCCTAAATCAGAACAAAAGCAAACGTAGTAATTTAGGTCACAACTATGTCTAAATAGCAAGAAGGTTTCACCTTGCTTAAGGAAGATGGGATCCGGCATTAGATTGTATGTGTACGCAAGGCTCAGATCTGTCAGTTAGATATCGGCAAAAGGGGATCGAACACCGCCATGGCTGCAAATACCGGTTGCATGTTCCGATTCAACATACCTTCCGTCTTGCCCTGCCAAGATACGGACCGATTTTCACCTCAATGCTCGATACATGATGCTCAGAGAACTTTTTTCACACAACAAATTCATCATAGCCTCGTTATACCTCCAGATCCGAAAATATGTTTCAAGGATTAACCAAAACCACAGGGACAAAAACGTGAAATATGCATCAAACAAAAGTAGAAGATAAAAGATTTCACAATGATGATGAAGATGAAGATGAAGATGGTGGTTGTGGTATGAACTGAGCTGAAATTGTGTAGTTGCTTGCTTCTATTCCATTCTGGAAGGGCTGTTTGTTGATTTTAGTTAAGAAGGATGGATGGGGGAATGGTATCATTGGCTCAACAGATGAAGTAGTGGCAAGAGAGGAGCAACAACCCTTAAGAAACCTTCCGTCTCTCTCGCCGGAGCCTCCACCAGTTCTCCGAGCATCTGTCCCAATTCCCCACCATTAGACTTCCAACTCTGCTGTCTGATGTGCTGTGCTGTGATATTTATTGACTTAATGGGCCTACCACTCTAATGTTCATTTCTTTTGTTTGTAAATGGGCCGGTGTAACATTCTCTAAAAACACCATTTTTGAACGAATTCATTTACATAATTTTTAATCAACATTAAAATATGTTCAAATAATTAGAGGTATTTAGGATTGTTTATTTGAAATAATTTCAAATAATTTAGGGGGGTGTTTGGGATTACTTATTTAAGATAACTTATGTTTTTTTTTGTAAAAATGTTTATTAACTTATATGGTATCAAACCGGACTTTTGTAAAAAAAATGTTTGGATTAGCTTATAGCGGTATCAAACTGCAATAAGCTGATAAGTTATTTTTAGTGTTTGGCAAATTTTGCTTATATATGTAAAATGACCTAAAAGGACAGTCTTTCATATTATTGACTCGTGGGAGTGTTTGGGATTGCTTATTAACTTATTTGATTTTTTAACATGTAAAAAATTGTTTTTCATCATTTATAATATATTTGACAAAAATTTATATCAATAAGATTAATAATTAACAAACATTTATACCAATACCATCATTTCTTAATTGTTGAATGAGAAATAAGATTGATAAAAACAGGAAATTTTAATCAAAGGTCCAGTGAGATTATGATGTAGACGGACTGTATCTCTTCTATCGGAGACCGAAAACGAGAAACCGTATACTCGACTAGGAGAAGAGAAATGGTTGGGCCCAAATCCGTAAATGGGGGCGGAGCAACGGATTCCGCCATGGCTACAAACATAATACAATTTCATTGTGAGTGAATGTGAACTTCTCACCATGCCATTCTAATGTTGTCCCGCTAAGATATTGATCAGATCTACGACCCTCCTTTTCTACACCCATCATCACTAAGGGTGCTCAAAAACCCGATTAACCCAACCCAACGTGAAAACTTGAAGAAATCTTATGTGTAATCGGGTTACAAAATTTTCAAACTGTAGGTATTGGGTTGATATTGAGTTACTATTATTCGAACTCAACCCGAGCCAATGAACCCGATATCCTTTTATTTCTTGAATTTAATATGATTATTGAATTTATATTAATTTATAGATTAGATAATTACACTATCTCGTATGCCCTTCATATACACATATTTTCAATTTATTCACATCTCTATATAACTCATTCATATATATATGTTCAGTAACTATGAACATATATATATATATATATATAATTGAGAGAATTAACTGAATGTGATATACGTAAAAAGTATGGATAAGTTGTATCAAATGGTTGGTGATAAAAAAGAAATTATGGGGAGATATTTAAGGTTAGAAGAATATTTTAATGTACCAAATTATTAACCCGACCAACTTGTACGGTTTGGTTTGGGTTAAAAAATTTCAAACCACAAAATATTGGATTAGGTTATTCAAATGTATTCAACCCGATAAACTCAATCCATGAGGACCCCTAATCATCACAAC
Source organism: Cynara cardunculus var. scolymus (assembly GCF_001531365.2). Classification (NCBI taxonomy): domain Eukaryota; kingdom Viridiplantae; phylum Streptophyta; class Magnoliopsida; order Asterales; family Asteraceae; genus Cynara; species Cynara cardunculus. The sequence goes on along the minus strand of NW_020203389.1, from coordinate 13,926 downwards.
CCTTAACCGGTCTCCGTCCGAGATTTTCATTTTGTAATCGGTCTGTGTCCTCATAAAAAATACCAGCCCTTTCCCATGTACAAAGCTTTGTCCCTAGAACCAGTTCCGGGTCAGGTCCAAACCAGTTCCAATTTTTTTTTCCCAATTATCAATTATGAACATATAAAAAATCTTGGTTGAAGATTTTTTTTTAACAATATCATATTAACGTATACTTTAAAAATAAATTTTTATATCATTTTTACATAAAATGTAATAAATGTGTTTACAATTACGATTTTTGAGATTTAGTATTGAAACAATTAAAAAAAACTTAGAAAAACTTCAAAAATTCGAAAAACTTGCAAAAATTGAAGTTTTTGATATAAAAAAAGCTTAAAGATCCAGTAAAATACTGAATAACATGATATATAATTTTAACAAAAAAATCGAGTATACGTATGATCAGTCTCATAACTGGTCTCGAGTTAGGCCAAAACTTAAGTTTTCGTTAAAAAAACGTAACTAGACTCCATCACAAGAATCATGAAGAAAAGAAAAAACATGGAAAATGACGTTTCGTCTCTTCAGAGCTTCAATTTCGCCAAGAGTTTTATTTTCAAATCAAGGGTTCAGTATGAATAAATTATACAGTTGCAAGAGAGTAGAGCAAAACACCCAAACCTCTCTTGCCAGAATTTGAGTTTTTATGCTCAATGAGACAACTGTATCAAAATATTATGATATATATATATATATATATAATCAGTTGTATAAAACAAACAACTTTGTTGGAATCACATGTTTTGCGTACAAATTATCACAATTCACAAGCAATATACAAAAAGGTAACAAGACACGGGAACAGGATTTACCTCTTAACGATTCAGAGGTTGTTTCTTAATGGAACGACTAAAAGGTAAACAAACAACCCCTTAGACGTGTAAGTCTACTGAATTGAAATCATGAATCAGTTTACCATACAAAAATCTGATTCTATATTTCCTTCCAACAAAATAGTTTTTTTTTATTAACCTGGATATCCAACCCGTTATGCGAGCCGACTAATCTCAGGACGATCACCTGCTTTGCAGATAGCCCAGAATGACCGCATTTAAACCTCCATGGCCACAAGGAGATTTTTTATTTCTCTTTGGATTTGAACCTGAAAACTCCTAATACTTTTGACCTTTTGAACCAAGTTTAAACTAATCAGACACCACCATTGTGGCTTTCCAACAATATAGTTGTTGATCATAAAGGCCACAAACAACATTTGTAGCTATCCCCAAAATTAAGTCTATACACTAATTCATTGTTCTGTCATACCCCTCCATGTCCATGTTGCATGAATTTGGTTTTATTTGTATCAACAAGTTCCATATTTTTAAAATGTATTAAAAAAATAATTTTAGAATTATTAATAAATAAGATGTATTTATAATAATTTGAAAAAGAATATTGTCAATTTATATAATCTTTTAACAAATAATTTTTTTTGTGTGCAATGATTTTGTTTATTTCTTGTTATTGTGATAATAATTTCGTAATATTGTATTTTAATTATCATCACCATTATATTAAATAGTTTAGTAAAAATATTTTTAATGATGCTTTCAAAAATCAGTATATAAAAACTATGTGAGCCATTTAAAAGTTATGGATCGACTCAAGAATCGAAAAATGTTTGGTTTATAGGTTGTGAAATAGGGAAAAGTCTTAAAAAAACCAAATGGACTTTAGTGTTTGGAATAATTAAGTCTTTGTACAATTTTTTGGAACAAATAAGTCATTGGACATTCCAAAACATGTTAAATAACTCTTTGGATAATTTAAAACATGTTAAATAACTCATTGGACAATTTTTGAAACAAATAAGTTATTGGACAATCCAAAACATGTTAAATAACTACTTGGACTTTTCTAAAACCTGTTGGATACATTTGTTAGGATCAAGCGCTTACCCACTAAACCAAAAGCAATTGCCTTGGTGAAGGCGCAACCTTATTTCCTTTATAGCGTAGCAGCCAGCGCCACGTTTCGATTTAGGAAGATGCTGGAATCGTGACCAACAATCCCCCCCCCAGCATCTGCCGGTACTAATAAGAGCTTCGTTAGAAGTCAATGGCCGCGCAGCATGCCTTTCTCATAATTATGCACTCCTTGCATATTATGCACATCATGGGATTCGAACCCGTGACCTGCTCTGATACCAA
>NW_020203389.1:6595-7906 GCF_001531365.2 Cynara cardunculus var. scolymus | reverse complement strand
TCTTCGAACCCTTCATAAAGGTATAAATTTTATTCACTTTTATTAGGGTGTTTACGTTAACATTTTTTAGACCGGTTTATAAATGATGTTATGTTTAAGTTTACGGATAGATATTGTTATAAGTATGATATATTCCATGTTTAGAATGATAGGATTGATTAAATTGATGTAGAAATTGAAATGGTAGATTATGGTTTCATTATGGTGAGATTTGGTGTATATGTTTAATGACACACCAATTATTCGATATAATGCCGAAAAAGAGTAAAATTGCATGATTAAGTTTAGATTAACGACCATTAGACTTGTTTAACGGTTTAGTATGTTGAAGCATGTTTATAGCACGTAAATATAGCGAATCATGAAAGTTGGATTATAAAAGTTAGTCGGGAATTGCGGAATCGGATTTTATCGACTATGCAGGTCCATACTTTGACAGTGTATAACTTGCAAACCGTAAGTCGAAATAAGTTCATATTTTGCAGTTAGAAAGCCCTTAATGTATACTACAACTTTCATGTAGGGTCAAAAATCCATTTATGAATCTAAGTGGCTCGAAACAGTGTGTTTTCGGGGATATTTGCAATGTATTTAGGATTGATCTGCTGTTTTGTAATATTCGTATAAAATAGATGGATAATCCAAATGAGGTGATTCGAATCCAGTAGTTTCATCGCATATTATACTATATCTTTCATTTAGATAGTATTTTTTGTATTGATTTCTAAGTGAGGTAAAAATGTCCCCGAAAATGACGATCAAAAACTGTTAAAGTCGAATCGAAATTATATAAAGCTAAGTGTTGCGTCGATTTCGTAATACATATTCGGCTGTCGTATTTGAAGTTTAAGTTGTTTATAAACATGTAAGACCTAAGTAGTTTATTAGTAGAATTAAGATATGATCTTACGTTGTTTAAGTAATAACCGATTTGCGCACTCGTTAGGCACGCAAACAAGTCGAACTTTACCGTGAATCTCGTTTGATCGTGCTTTACTTCTCTATTCCGCTTAAGGTACGGATTTCATTTTCTTTGACTCTTGGGCAACTAGTTGTTGTAGTTGACCATTCGTAACGGTGGTTCACCACTTTGTGATTGATCGTTTAAAAGTGGTCAATAAATTACGTACTTATTTATATATATATATATATATATATATATATATATAAACTCTTGAATCTTTATCGTGAACACTTGATTTTAGTTCGTTGAATTATATGTTTGAATCTTTTAAGTTTGTTAAATTGATTCTCATATTTTGAAGTAGTTTCAAGTTTTGTGAAGTACTTTGAATGTTGACTTTTTATGAA
>NW_020203389.1:1788-5922 GCF_001531365.2 Cynara cardunculus var. scolymus | reverse complement strand
TTTGGAGTTTATTAGTAGCTCTGCAATGTTTGTGTATTTGAATTAAGTCCCGTTAGTGACACTGCCCGTTCCGGACCACGGGGACGGGGGATGTTACATTTTTTGTATGAAATTACATATCAAAAGAAGAATTTTAAAAAATGTTTGATTTAAAATGAAATTATATATCAAAAAAAAAAAATTAAGATTAAAAATGAAAATAAAGTAAAGGAAGACAAAGAAGTTGAAAAATAAAGTAATAATATATAAAATAATATGTAAATAAATAAATATAATAAAATAAATATAAAAATCTAATCTATATCATCTTATTAAGCAAATTTAACAAAAGTTTTAAAGTCTTAAAATACTAAAGAACTAAAGTACCCTTTATACTACCCTTACCTTAGGTTACTTTTTCACTTTTTCACCCCTTCCTCTTCTCACATACACTCACTCTTCCACAACTGACTTTTTTAAAATTATAATTTTAAATTTACACTTTATAAACCTATAATTAGTTAATTAATTTACTTTACGTATTTTACTTTTAAATATTTTATTTTAAACATTTATCAAAATAATCGTACATCAATTAAAACATGTTTAAAAAATACATTTTTATTTTAACAAATTACACCATTATAATCGTCTCGTTAATACCTTCAAAATGAGTCCAATATTGAATAGTTTTTGACTTAATTATATTATTATATATTATATATACTATAAAAAAATATTTTTAATATTTATAATTTATACTTTTATAGTTATTTATTTATATTATATACTATATATTTTGGAGTTAAGCTGTCCAAATTGCACTGTAAAATATATTTTGAATTAATATGTTCTTGGATTTTTTTGAAATAAATAAATAAATAAATATATATATATATATATATATATATATATTAATTCAACCTTATCTGAGTTTTTAGACAAGAAAGAAAGTAAATAGTTGAAATTTCATTCTAAAACCCTTCTTTTTTGGTCTTTTCATAGCTTATGATCTGTCAAATTTGTAGTTTTTTTTATTGATTTTAAGTGTTTATTTTAAAACTCAAGTTTCTTGGTTTTTTGCTCTTGGTGTAAATCAAACACATTTGTGAAATCGTTTAAATATATTGGATTTTAAACATATTGGATTTTAAACTGTCATACAATTTTTTTCATCGGTCTGTAATTAAAACCACAACTCTTATTTATTCAAATTGTATTAATATATAAAGACCAAATGTAACCTATATCATCGTTAAATTTTATTTCATAAACCTAGTGGAACTTCAAAATCGTTAAAATTCATGGCTCCCACCGCATTGCGTAGGTATACAACTAGTAATATATATAAAATATAAGAATCTAAATATATATATAAAGTAATTTGTAAATAATATATAATAAATTAATATAATAATAATGTAATAAACTGTAATATATAAAACAAAAAATATAAAATAATAAAGTAACATAAAAATAATAAAATAATATATATTTTTTTAATGTAAATATATAAAATAAAATTAATAAAATATAAATATATAAATAATTGAGTTGATGTTTACGAAAAGAAGTGATTGTCACAATTTCCAAATCTACCGGGGGTGCCATTAGCACTCTAGATATCTTATGGATTGTATTTGTTGATGGGACAAGAATAAAACAAAAAGTAAAGACCATGTTAAGCATTTACCGGATAAATATGGTAAGTATCAAAAATCTTACCTAAAAAGAGCGAGACAAAGATCAGAAGTTTTACCCGATAAGAAAGGACGATGACTTTTACCATGGTAAGTGTTTACTGGATAAATTATTGCATACGATACCGTTTTATTAGACTAAAATGTTACCCGTTAAGTAAATGATAATGTAAAATTTTATTGATAAACATTTACCCAAGTGTTTGGTAAAGGACCTCTAAGTGGCATTTAGCATACACAAAAATATTTGGTATAGAATGATTAAGAAAGTTAAAGGCTATTTACTAAATTCTTACCGAGTAATTTTCCTTGTTTAATTGAACATGACAAGGGTAAAAAATCATAACCCGGTAAGAGCAATAATGAATATAGAGTCTTACTTGGTAAATGAAGGTGACGACTCTTACCAGGTAAATTGTTACATATACTACCATTTTAATGTGCTACAATCTTAACCAGTAAAATAAATTGTATACAACAATTGTTTATTTGAAACAGAAGTCTACAAATATAGGTTAAACAAAACGCTAACGACATGAATCAATCAAAACTTGCTTTGAATCGTATGGATATGTCGTGGGAGATTGAACAACTAAGAGGAAATTGAAGTTTTATCAGAACACTCACCATGTCTGACCGATTCAAACATGACCTCTGTATTCAGAACTAAACAAACACCCTCAAATACCATCTCCGGCTTACACAACTAAAGAAACAAAAACCCATTTCTCCTCCGGTAAAAATATAGAACACCACAAATCCTCGCACAAAACAATTGTGGGCAAAAAACACATCTCATGGTAAACAGGTTAATCAGCAACAGTTAGTTTTCGAAATTTTAAATGATTCGACATGAAAATTTAATATTATTTTCACTCGTTTGAGAAATCAACTAATAAAGTTTCAAGAATAAAAAGTATTTAGTGATCTTATGTGTTGATAAAAACTAATGAAACCGATATCTAGTTTTAAAGGAAGACAAATGGACCAAATAATGCTAATAATACCTAGATCCAAAATCATGATGCGTTGGTGGAACGGAGGCTCAGATCTGTTGTAATCGAATATGTTTTTGCCCAAATCTGTCATGGCTGCAATCCAGTTGCAGCGCTGGTCAAATTGGAGAGAAGAAAATCCTCAACTAACCATATTAAGTGCCATCTGGATTGCCCAGCCAAGGTACAGATCAGATCTCCAAATTCCGACTCTGCTCAAACTACATTTCATCGTCACGGCCTCGTTCTTTCGAAGAACAAACCACCACCAGCACCACCACCAGCACCAGGAGCAGCAGAAATTGGGCCAAACGCCGTCAGGCACTAGGCCCGACGGCTTGATGCCTAGTTTAGTTAAAATCATGCATAAATATATATAGAAGAAGATCAAGTGAAGTACATGGGTGTGTGTGTATGTATATATGTACATGGGTGTAGAGAGAGAGAGAGGGTGAAGAAGAGGAGTAGTTGGTTATAGTGAATCGGCGTAGAAATCATCGGCTCGTACTTGATCAGGATCAAATGGCAAGAGGGAAGTTACTCTCAAAAACCTCGTCACCCTCGCCGGAGCCTCATTCATTTGAGCAGAACACAACATTACGCCTCATCTGCAATCTCTTAACTAGGTTTTCCCTTTTGATTAAATAGGGCTTTAAACTTGGCCCAGCAACCGCTTTTTTTATTCCACCATAAATTATTTTAGAGTAAACTACATTTTTGGTCCTTGTTGTTTATACGAATCATCGAAAGTGGTCCCTAAGCTTCAATAACTACAATCAACATCTAAGTACCCATCCAATTAATCATTCGATGACCATCTAGTTGTCCATCCAACTATCATTCATTTAATTTATTTTCAAATTGCTTAAATTAAAATTTATTTTATGTGAGGCTTTGAATTTTTAGCTCTCTTGTGTTGGTTTTAACACATATTAAAAGTGATTAATTAATTTGTATCATTGTTCGGGAATTGAATTGAATCAACACACTGGATGGATCCAATGCTATAGAATCATCCGTTGGATATCCAATAAAATTATCCAATGGATGGAACCGAACCGATTCGATCATCCATTGGATTGGATTGTATCGGTTATCCAATGTTAATCGGATTGGATCGGTTGGCAAAATCCAATATCTAATGGATAATTGGATCGGTTCGGTTCCCCTCACATCCAATGGATGTCAACCGATGAACAAGCCCACTTTTTACCTCTTTATTTTTTATTATTGTAATATTAATTTAAATATTATTTTATACTAGTCATGCATTGCCTAATCCATTTTGAGAATACTAACAAAATATGCACAACCTAAAAAACACATTAAATGTACATGCATACATGCATGCATCCATGCATGCATACATACATACATACATACATACATACATACATACATACATACATACATACATACATACATACATACATACATACATACATACATACATACATACA
>NW_020203389.1:0-1483 GCF_001531365.2 Cynara cardunculus var. scolymus | reverse complement strand
CAACTTTAGACCATTAGATCATTAGCTTTTAAAGTTGATCAATGAACATAAATTGATCTCACGTGAACCTAACCCTATATATTGTTATATTATCGACTCATTCAACACTATGCATACAAATATTTCTTAAATGTGATTTTTATTTATTCTTTGACAAATTCATATCAATGACATCAATTATTGTTGTAAGAACAATTTTTTTACTAAATCATACAAACATTATGTCTAATAATCGTACATCAAGATTTATTAAAATATTGATATCATACATCGATCAAAAATTTCAACTCCAATTTTTTATGAACACCCAACTCTGATCACCTAACGAGTTATTCCTTGCACTTACATAAAATCCAGCAGGTCATATGGACCAGTTACAAACAAAATTAGTAAATGCGGGTACTACACATATGTTTACAATCTTCGTATCAAACAAAGCCAATTCTTGATATCTTGAACCCCACCAGAAAAGAGTTTCTCCATCAAACCTATTACAAAATGACCATTCATATTCTCCATGAATTGGAATGGTATGGTTTCCAATATCATCGTCCCCAGATTTGATATGAGCAACGATGTTATCTTATATGTCACTCATAACATGAACATGTCATTTATGGTCAGAGAAACATGCGTAAGTTATCGAAGCACATGAGTATGATACGATGACAAAGATGAACACGTGACGCATCTCCATCATTAGAATTAAGGTGTGTATGAGTCCTTATGGAGGCATATATACACACACACACACACATTGCCATACAATTTAAAGCTCTTTTTATGATAATTGAATTATATAATATGTTGAGATATACAATTTAAAGCTTTGTCATGAGCATTGAATTTTATAATATGTTGAAACTATAGTTCTTCCGTTCTGTATGTTTTCAGTAATTACGGGTTACATTTCATACTAAAACTCATTTTGACTCCGGAGTTGAAAATGTTAACCATTTGGAAAATAAATGAAGATTATGTTTGGAAGCCAAAGGTGATATACTATGTAACATGAAGTGAATTCATTTTTTTACGTCTTTTGTTCGTTCAAAGGTAGAGCATAAAGAAAAGTAGAAGACTTAGATGACTTTTGATATATTTTGTCGGTTCACCAATCGGTTCTTTTATTTGTATTTAATATCAGGACGAATATGGTCGACTAGGATGTGAGAGGTCTATGATCCATGCACAACGCTTTTAGTTTTAAGAGAGAGAGAGAGTGTGTGTGTATGTGTGTGTGAGAAAGAGAGAGAGAGAGATATTGTTTAAAGGGCATTGATATTTAATGGAATTGTTGATCCTCTCTCTCAGTGATTTGATGATAATCCTTTTTTTCCTTTCGATGTATTTCTGTATCTGTAATTTCAGTTCCAGCGATCATACACTGAGCTTGTTCAGTGATCGCTGATGAACTTGTTTTGAAATTCATTCAGAGACAACGATACTTCAAGAAAACAACACTCACACCAAAGATCCTTCAGCA
>NW_020203388.1:19035-20433 GCF_001531365.2 Cynara cardunculus var. scolymus | reverse complement strand
CCAGCCTACGACTTCGATTCTGTGCACCTCGAGTCTAGAGCCGATACACAATGGTACACATGTGTCAGGAGCATTTGTTGCTCCAAGTGCAGTTCTTAGTGAACTAGCTGGAACGACCAGAGTGGTGTCTTTTGACATTTCACGAGGACAGGTCGGAAGTCCTACCAATGCTAATTTTATGCCAACATTGAACGTAGGCACAACAGTTTATTCAACTGTTGTTACAACTTGTATTCTAAGTGAACCAGGAGTTACTTTGCCCGACTTTGTGTCAAGGGAATATCTGGACGGTGCCCTAAAGGCTGTTCAAGACAATATGAATGCTCAAATGGGTAGTCTCAAAAGAATTTTGAAGGGGAAGGAGGTTATAGAAGAAGAGCCACCATCTGTGCCATACCATCGCATGTTCCTGAACCGTCTCTACCAGATCAATCGGTGGATGAGCTAAAATCGTTGATGTATGCCAAATTAATGGCATCTCAGAATCCAGATGCCGAGGACGCAGATTTGGTCGGTCTCTTACGTCAACAATTAGACGTGATCCCCTTTGTTAGAGCCTCAGAGTTTTTGGCTTTTCAAGATGTGGTTACTTCTAGCTTTTCCAAAGTTAGCAAGTTGATCACATCTAACACCYAAGATCTTAAAAGTTCAATAGACGCCCTAGCTGAACGGGTGTCTACCTTAGAAGAAACCTGCAGGTCTCAAGCCATATCTCTCAAAAGAAGGCATGACGATCAGGACGATCTAGATAGTCATGAGGGGGAGAGAAAGAAACAGAGATTGGCTGAGACTTCTGAACAAGGTGWAAGGGTTGGTGAGGAGCCATCAACTCAAGACGTTACTGATGAAGCTTCTGACCCGAAATCAGTTCGGGAAAGAACAATTGAGGTTATTGAAGTTGTAGATGAAGGTTTGGAGACAAGTCCTACGATCGAGCCAAAAGTTGAAAAGCCGGCGGACTTCGCTTTAGGAACAAGGATCTTATTGGACTTGTCTGCCAACGTTGGTTTCAACGAAGCATTCTCTAAAACTCTGGGTGGAGAGCAAGACTTTGGAGAAGATATTGACAATATAGACGAATCGACTGGGAACTATTTTGACTTTGAAGCCGATATAGATGATGAAGATCCAGTCTTTCCTGTTCAAGAAGAACGTCAGTCTGCTCCAGAATCTTCCACTGCAGTCATATCTGATGTGCCAAACATTCCAGCTCAAAGAGAACATGTTGATCCAACTGCAATCTTCACCAGAGACTATGTGCCATTTCATATTAGAGCTAACTTTCCTGGATATGATCGAGCAAGGATCCGAGAGCCATATCTTGAAGATATCTACTTTGGAATCTTCATCCGACATAGAAAAGTGCTAAGTGGCGACAAAGTTCTAGGTATTCATAAG
>NW_020203388.1:5043-18655 GCF_001531365.2 Cynara cardunculus var. scolymus | reverse complement strand
GTCTATTTTGCTCAACTACAAGTAAAGAAGTTCATGAGGTTTAGCAAGTTGAATAAATATTCTGACCGTACGATCAAATTAGTGAGAAGGGCACTTGACTTGAAGAGGGTGATGAACGATAAAGCTGCTAAATCTGAACGGATGAGTTCTAAGGAAAGATACTTGTTGATCAATGCGATAAACTTGCTCAAGGAAAAGATCCAATATAGGAATGCTCTGAGAACGCTGGAGAAGATTCTTGGACTGCGCAAAACGAAATTCACAAGAGTCCAAACTTGAATCCAAAGGGGGAGAATGTTGGGTTCAAGTTAGAGCGTTAAAGTTGTATTCAAGTTTCTCCTTAGAATAGCTTTATTATGTAATAGTGTAGTTTTACTATTTCCTAGTATAAATAGTATTTTTCCTTTGTAATTGTCATTAACCAAGTCATTAGCAGAATTGTAATCATGATTAGAGCTGTAAATTTCTCTCTCAATCTAATCAATCTTTGATAATATTCTCTCTACTTTATGTTCATCTTGATTCTTGAAGATCATATCATGTTTGTATGATTTCTGGACTTCACATAAAGCCTTCGATCTGAGAATTTATGATCGCTATGAACCCTACCACCTTTTCATTAACTGTGGATGCGGCATAAGTTACTGAATGGAACAAGAACAGGCAGGCAGAGGGTAAGGTTGTTGAGAAGAGGAAATGGGAAGGACCTTCATCTAACTATTGAGGGTCTAGATTAGTGAAATATGATAATAGGGCTGAACAGAAGGTTAGTGAAAAAGCTTGCGCCCAGTGTCGACAAGTCCATCAAGGTGACTATAAAGTAAACCCGCGAAAATGCTATAAGTGTGGCGAGGTGGGTCATTTGTCAAGAAGTTTCCTAGCTAATAGAAGATGTTTTAATTTAAAGTCACAAGATCATATTCTACCCAATTGTCCATTGTTAAGGACTCCACAATTGACTATGGGAAGTAATATGTCAGGTGCTCGTGGAAGACTTAATATATCTAGAGGAGGGCAAGGAGGGGTGCGAGGTCGGTCCTTCCATATGACAAAGATTGAGGCAGAAGCCACACCTGACGTAGTAACAGGTACCTTTCTTCTGAATTCCATACATGCTAAGGTGTTGTTTGATTCAGGTGCAAACTTTTCGTTTGTATCACCATCATTTACCAAATATGTATGCTTGAATTATGTGCCACTTGACAATGAATTAGTAGTTGACACTGCTAATCGATTACTTGTGTATTCAATAATTGTGCTATTGTTATTGAGGGGTGTGAGTTACCAATTCGACTATTCCCAATGTCGATGAAAGAGTTTGATATAGTAGTAGTCATGGATTGGTTGGCAGAATATCAGGCAAGTATTGTCTGCAATAGGAAAATGATCAGAATTACCTTACCAGACAGAGGGTTAGTTGTTATTTATGGTGATCGTCAAAATCATCATACCCGTCTTTTATCTGTATTAAAAGCCCGAAAGTTTATTCAGAAAAAGTGTCAGGGGTATTTGGCCTATGCTATTGATGCAAGGAAAGAAAAATGGAAGCAAGAACTGATTCCAATTGTTAGTGAATATCCAAAAGTCTTTCCAGAAGACTTATCTGGTTTACTGCCAGACAGAGTTGTTGAATTTAGAATTGATCTCATACCTGGGGCAGCACCAATAGCTAAAGCTCTATATTGATTAGCTCCATTAGAACTAAAAGAACTAGTTACTCAGCTAAAATATCTGCTTGAAAAAGGATTCATTAGACCCATTACTTCAGCCTGGGGTGCTCCAGTCCTTTTTGTTAAAAAGAAAGACGGGTCTCTGCGGATGTATATAGATTACCGAGAATTGAACAAATTGATAATAAAAAACAAATACCCGTTACCAAGAATCGATGACTTGTTTGATCAATTGGTGGTAACTAGTTATTTCTCAAAGATTGATTTAAGATCAGGATACCATCAGCTCAAGGTCAAAGAAGAAGATATTGCCAAAACAGTTTTCCGAACCAGGTACGGACATCATGAATTTTTAGTTATGTCATTCAGTTTAACTAATGCACCTGCAGCCTTTATGGAATTAATGAATCGGGTATGTAAAGAATATCTTGATAAATTTGTTATCGTATTTATTGATGATATTCTCATATACTCTAAAGCTGAAGAAGAACACACAGAAGATCTTCGATTGATACTTGAACTTCTAAAAAGGGAAAAGTTGTATGCAAAGTTGTCTAAATGTGAATTCTGGTTAAGAGAGGTTTATATCAGAAGAAGGGGTAAAAGTGGATCCAACAAATATAGTGGCAGTCGAAAAATGGGATGCAACAAGAACTCCTTCTGATGTCCGAAGCTTTCTGGGATTGGCAGGCTACTACCGTAAATTTATTCAAGACTTTTCTAAAATAGTCATGCCATTGACTAGATTGACTCGGAAGAATATCAAGTTTCAGTGGGAAGAAGAACAGCAAAAAGCCTACTAATTATTGAAACATCATCTTTGTAGTGCCCCAGTATTATCTTTACCAGATGGAACAGAAGACTTTGTGGTATACAGTGATCCTTCAAAGCTAGGTTTGGGTTGTGTTTTGATGCAAAAAGGAAAATTCATATCATATGCATCCAGACAACTGAAGGATCACGAGAAAAAATACCCAACACATGATATGGAATTGGCGGCAGTGGCATTTGCATTGAAAATATGGAGGCATTATCTTTTGGGAACAAAGTGCCAGATTTACACCGATCATAAGAGTCTGCAACATCTATTCGATCAGAAAGAGTTGAACCTGCGACAATGTCGAGGGATTGAACTTGTTAATGATTACGATTGTGAAATCCTTTCTCACCAAGGATAAGCCAACGTGGTAGCCGATGCTCTGAGTAGAAAAGAAAGAAGTGGAATGATCAAAACCATGGCAATGAGAATAAACTTAACTCTCGGTCTTCATAAAGAAATTTTGAAACGTCAGAAGGAAGCGGTTAAAGAGGAATACACGAAGTCAAAAAGATTGGGTAAAATGATTTCCACCCTAGAATCGAATGATGAAGGAATTTTGTGCTTTCAAGGACGGATTTGGGTGTCATGCTATGAGAATATGTGGGAAACAATTTTGAATGAAAGCCACAAGTCCCACTATTCTATTCATCCAGGTATCAATAAGATGTACAAAGATCTAAAACCTTTCTATTAGTGGCCCAGATTAAAGAAGGACATAGCAAGATATGTTGAACGATGCCTAACATGTCTGCAAGTTAAGATCGAACACTAGAGACCTTATGGAAACCTTCAATCTTTAGAGATTCCTGTCTGGAAATGGGACCATATTACGATGGATTTTTTCATGAAATTACCCCGAACCTCAAAAGGATTTGATGCAATCTGGGTAATAGTGGATCGTCTATCTAAGTCTGCGCATTTCCTACCAATAAAAGAAACTTATTCTTTAGAGAGGTTGGCTCAGATTTACATCAAGGAAATTGTAACCAGACACGGTGTTCCCCTATCCATCATTTTTGACAGAGATAGGCGTTTTACTTCAAAGTTCTGGGAAAGTTTGCAAAAGACTCTAGGGTCTCAATTTCGATTAAGCACAACATATCATCCATAAACGGACGGGCAAAGTGAAAGAACCATCCAGACCCTCGAAGACATGTTGAGAACTTGTGCTATTGATTTTGGGGATTATAGGAAGATCATTTGCCATTGATAGAGTTTGCCTATAATAATAGCTATCATTCCAATATCCAAGCGGCACCGTATAAGGTCTTGTATGGACGTAAATGTCGAACGTCGTTATGTTGGAATGAGGTGGGTGAGAGACAGTTGATAGGTCTCGAAATTGTTCAAGTAACTTTTGAAAAGATTGAACAGATACGTAAAAGAATCAAAATAGCACAGGACCGCCAGAAAAGCTATACCGATAAATGTCGAAAACTGATTGAATTCTACGTGGTGAGTTTGTGATGCAGAAAGTGTCGCCATGGAAAGGTGTTATTAGATTTGGGAAGAAAGAAAAGCTTAGTCCAAGGTATATTGGGCCATTCAAAATTTGCAAACGGGTTGGGCCAGTGGCTTATCAGTTAGAACTACCGGAAGAGCTCAGTTTAATTCACAACACTTTTCATGTGTCAAATTTGCAAAAGTGATTAGTTGATCCAAGTCTAGTAGTATCGTTTCCAGAAATTAAACTGGACAGTAAACTGAAATTTGTGGAAACACTAGAAGCTGTAACCAATCAAAAAATCAAGGTGTTGCAAAACAAAGAAATTAGTTTGGTAAAAGAACAATGACGTTATCACAAGAGTTCAGAAACAACACGAGAATTAAAGTCTGATATAAGAATTAGATACCCTTGGTTGTTTGATAAAATGAATTCCAGGACGAAATTCTTTTGAGAGGTAGGTAATGTGATAACCGGGATTTAAGGCAGTGATGGTTGAGGTAGCCTTTATGTGATTATTATGTGAATATGAGATAACATGCATATTTAATTAAAGTAGATGTGTGAATCATATATATGTGAATCTATTTTTGTGCATACGTGATGATTGTTTAAATATATGAGTATACACGTATGATAATAGGCATACATGAGAAACTATTAAAATATATATATGTACATATTCTTTGGAAAAGAAGAAAAGAGGTTTTAAAATAAATAAACCTCCACCGCCTATGAATTTTATAATGATAAAACTTTCTACCGCCTTTGATATATAAATATATAAAGAAGATAAAGATAAATTTTATCTTATCTTTTGGAGAGATCTTGGTAAAAAAAAGTGTGTGTATGTGTGGCGGTGAAAGTGTTCTTGAAAGAAATCTTGCATAAAAGTGATTTAAAGCTTTGTTGTGTAAACTGTCATCAAATCTGTGCATATTAAGGTGAGTTTTTGTTATTAGAATCCTTATATGATGTTATTTGAAATATATGATTTTTGATAGATTATTTGATGAAGAAAGGTAAACTGTTTTTAAAAGTTGATTTGAGCTTTACAAAATCTGGGTTTTGGAAACTGTTTTGAGAAATAAAGAAGATTATGCTTCTTTTAAACAGTTGAAGAGGATATCCTATTTTTAAGGATTAAAGAGGTTTTGAGTTTGGAAAATGATATTAAAGAACTGTTGGTTCATGAGTTTCAAAGTTTTGAGATAAAAGTGTTTTGGAATCTGTTATTGGCTAAAACTATAGAGGATGTTCCTTTAAGACGGTTGTGACTTCGGTCTATCTTGTTTGGAATTAATCTATAGATATTGATGAGGAAATAATGGTGGCATATCAAGGAGAGGTGTAACATAGGATAAGGGTGGCATATCAAGGAAAGGTGTACCATAGGATAAGGGTGGCATATCAAGGAGAGGTGTACTTTCGGATATAAGGGTGGCATATCAAGAAGAGGTGTACTTTCGGATATAAGGGTGGCATATCAAGGAGAGGTGTACTTTCATATATAAGGGTGACATATCAAGGAAATGTGTACCTTTGGATATAAAGGTGACATTTGTATGTGTGATTGTTATAATAGCTCTTACTATTATGTCTCTTAAGATTGAAATAGTTTTGAGTTCTTACTTCTTTGTGATTTGAGAACTCGGGATTGTTGCTCTTATTAGAAATGGTAGTAATGATGTTATTGAGAAGAGAAAACTTGGCTTATGGCCAAAGATTTTGGATAAACTATGTTAAACTTGGCTTATGGCCAAAGGTTTTGGATAAACTATGTTTTTGATAGTGTATGAATTATGAGGAACCAGAGGGGCTCTGGTCATTCCTCAAAGAAGAACCAGAGGGGCTCTAGATGATATTTGTATATGTTATATGTCTTTTACAAAACTTTTACCTAGACCATAGGCTCTGTATATAGTGTATAGAGGTTGTGTCTAAGATTGTATTTCAAAATTGTTCATAAGACTTCTTACTTTTATATTATCTTAGAAAAATATTTATACAAAAAGACTTTAGCAAAGAAGGACGAACCAGAGGGGCTCTGGTTGGTTTTCATAGTTGAACCATAGGGGCTCTGGTTGGTCTTGGGTTTTGAGCAAGAGGCTTTGGTTAGTAGGACCAGAGGCTCTGGACATATATAAGCTTTTTATTTTACTCTTCTATACTTGGGAAACATTTACATCCATCCTTTGTACTTGATTTGGTAGTTATATGAATGTTGAACTTGAGAGGAGCTCTGGTTGGTATAACCAGAAGCTCTGGTCATTCCTCAATATAAAACCAAAGGGGCTCTAGTCCTGTTATTTAGTGAAAAATCTTTTTAAGTCTGGTTTTACAACCAGAGGTATGCTAGTCCTTATGAATAATGAAATTATGTTCTCATTATATGAAAGATGATTTTAAATAATGCTTTGGTGGTCTTCACCATGCAATTACAAAGAAAAGGGGATCTCACTAGAGCTTCAGGTCTTTCCTTCATTTTGTTTTAAATATGTATTGCAGGAATAGCTAAATACAATGATAGTAAAGGAAAAGGGAAAATATAATTTGTTTCCCTTTGTGCATAACTATTTGAAGATCAGCCTATGCATGTGTTTTTTGAAGTTGAATATTATATAGTACAAGAACTTGTATTTTTGGAATTTTTGAGTTGTGTATTTTGTATCTTAATTTCTTGTACTATGGACCTTAGTGGGATAATACATATATTTCTTTGAATGAATTATGTGTAATATGCAATGTGAGATGTGGGGTGTTACATTCTCCCCCTTAAAATAGATCTTTACCCTCACGAGCATTCTCTCCCCCTTGAAAGTTGGATAATCTTCTAACACATAAACACATTTAGTAACTGTTTTCTCTGCAACTGAAATAAATTCAATTGAGTGCCCTATTTTCAGAGTTGACAATAATGAATCTCTGATAGGACTTCTAGTTATCACTAAGTAAAGTTAAGAACTAACTTCTTAAACTATTATTATATAATCACAAAGATATGCAATTTGAATAACAAAGACTAGTGAATGTGCTAAAAAAATATCACTCAGGTATATTTGGCTCAATAGACTCATTGTGCATAGAATATGACGTTCAAAGATCGGATGTGCGTCTTTTTGTTTCAATATCTAAATCTTCCGAATAAAGAATAGATAGATTATATGCTAATTCTTCGTGATATATGAAACAAGCACCTTTTGTGAGTTACTTGAGTAGCTAGGTGGGGTGACACGAGTAGTCGACACTAGGTCCATGTATGTTCCAATATTCATCTCCAAAGAATGAGGATGAATAGATTGTGTGGCTACTTGGATAACTGTTTTGATTTAGAAAGGACTATATTTATTTCTTTTAAGTCCTGTCACACTATCACCATTTTCTTTTAATTCACAAACACTCAATCTCTCAACATTTTACCTCAAACACTCTCTTTCAAAATATATCTAACCTAGGGATGTTGTTAGCTTTATTCTGAAGCTAATGATAACCTTGAAAAAGTTTTATTAAGCAATCGGGGCCTAGAAGATGAACTGAAGAAGTTTCTGCGCCAAAACGTCTAAAGTCTAGAAGACTAGCCTCTGTGCTAAAGAGTCACGAAGACCAGAGCTTCTTTGAAAGACTACAGAGCCTCTGCAAGGCTCTGTAAGGACCAGAGTTCTTGGACTCTAAGTCCCTTGGACCAGAGGCCCTCTGTGAAGACCATAGCTTCTGTGAGTGCTCACAGAGCCTCTGGTGATGCTAACAGAGCCTCTATTGTTTTTGACAAGAGACTCTCTGGCTGTGCCGTTCTCTATTATCTTTAGATGACTATCTTCAGATTCCTTATTCTGGATAAGGCTATTCCTGTTCTGGATAGCGTCAAACTTATCCAGGTTTCGTGGGTTACTGCCTATAAATAGAGTGTTTCAGATAGAGAAATATACACACAAGAGCATTCAGAGAATTCTCTTTGTAATAGATAGATTCAAAATCATATGAGAGTCGATTAGGGTTTCTTGAGAGTTTGTAATTTCTATTTCAATAAAAGAAAAACAGCCGTTGTTTCTCTGTTTAATCTTCTTGTTTACTTTCTCTTACAAACTTCTAGTGTAAATCGTTCTACTGTCACATCTGGGATATAACAGATGTGTTTCATAGGTAGGTCCTTCCGGCTAGGGATTGACCATTGAAACTTCTATATTCTTAGCACTTAAAAAAATATTACACATTCAGAGATATACTTTGAACCTCAGGAAAAAAAATGAAAAATGAGTCGTGAACTGATGTATTCAGGAGTCAATACAATGATGTACAAGTTCTAAACTGAAGTGTTTAGATGCTGAAACACTTAAATCAGTTCTAGACTGATTTATCTAGAAGTCTATGATGTAGAGCAAACATAAAACATTGAAATATTTGTTAAGAATTGTCAAAGAAACAAATTCAAATGCTAAATAGTACGTACAGTGTTTACAATCAAATATTCAATGATTAGAATGCTTAATTGTAAAGAACAAGTTACAATTATTATATAAGATAAGAATTGAATCATTGATATGAAATAACGTACATTGCAAAACAAATAAGATTTCAAACGAGTGTATTTCCATCGAAAATTCAATAAATATATGAGACTTGGAAATAACTAGGTCAAGAATTTTATAAGACGTGGTAATTCAAGAATAGATTGGCAATTGTAAAGAAATTAACACAAGTAAGTTTCGTAGATTGAAATACCATGGTTCTTTGAAAATCACTTTTCAAACAAAATCATATGGTACAAAGAATATTTTCCCCTCAAAGATAGAATAAATTTACTCTCCCTCGAACGAAGCATTTGTCTGGTCATGTGTTTGAATAATCTGAATTCATCACCAAACATGATAAACCTGTAAAACAGATTAAAGAGATTTTGGTAGCCATCCTTTCATGGGTGCTTGTATGTTACCTTTGGTTTGGGGTATACTGTAAGTATCTAACCATCTATTCCTATTAGATGTGTTAGCTTTAGATCTAATTATTGGGGATTCAGGGATAGAATAAGTAATGTACCACCTGTTTACATACCTTTGATTTACAAAATCATTTGTTCCACATGTTGAATAACACAACTTCTCTTGGCTTAGACTGTAGCTTATTAATAGCTCTAACATAACAAGGCAAATCAGTCCAAGAAACAAATGACTTTGTATCAACTACAAGAGATTGATGTGGCTTGTCTCCAACATTGTCCTATGTAGTTGATTTCTTTCTCCAAAGCCTTTTCACCTTTGTAGAATGAGTACCTGAACCAGTAACAGAATCATTGTAATACTTACTGGGAGTATGAGATTGATACTTTCAAGAAAAATATGATTTGAAGTATCTATTAGAATAACTGTTTGATTTAACATTTGAACAATAGTTATTCTTATAGACATTAACTGGAGAGAAATAATCAATTGCATGAATAGAACTTGAAGCAATCTCTTCAAGCTCTCTAACTTTGTCAGATAAAGCATTCCTTTCTCCAAAATCAAATCACATTTCTTTGAAAAATCATATCTCATGTTCTGCTTAGTTACAAGATTTGTTTCTAACACATATAATTTCTTTGAAAGTTTACAAATTTCTTCTTCAAAAACTTTACTTTCAATTTCAAAAACTTTTTTCCAAACTATTTCTTTTTTCAAATAATTCTTTGAAAACAGTAGCACCCTTTTTCATAAGAACTTTTGTTTTCACTCTCAAAACCTTTCTTTTCTTTTTCTAAAGTTTTCTAAAGATCAGAAATTTTCACTGTAATCAGTGAAGATCTTTTTCTCTTTTTTTTGTCATCAGTGAAAATCTTTATCTTTTTTCCTCATAATCCTTCCTTTCACTATCTAAAAATTTTTCAAGTTCAGATATTTTATTTGAAAACGTAAAATTATTCTAATATGTCTCTAAAACTTTTCTCCTAGAATCAAACTTGTTTTTTTCACTCAGAAAAATATTTCTTTCTTTCTCAAAATCTTTCTCATTATCAAATATCCTTTTCGTAAGCTTGAGATTTTCTTTTTCCACAACTTTTCTTTCTTTTTTTAATTTATCAAAATCTTTCTGAAAATACATATTCTCTACTAATAGCCTCTGAATAACCTTTATGTTGTTGGTCTGTTTTGATTTATAGCCTGCAATTTGGCTCAGGTTAGAAATTTTCTTTTGTAAATCATAAACCGAATGAGACATTGTTCTAGACCTTCAAATGATTGTAAAACTACAACTTGAACTATTTCATAATTCAAACTACAACAAATTGTCACACCAACTTGAACTTGAACAACTTGTCACACCCAACTAACGCGATAAACTCAACTTATCACATCCAACTAAGCTTGAACGGTAACTTTTCGCATCAAATTAATGTTATAACTTTCGGTTATCGGGTCTTAAGGATGCGATAACTATTGGTTGTTGGGTCTTAAGGATGCGATCACTTTTCTTAATGCGACAAAATGATTTTATCGCATATAACTGGTGCAATAACATTGAATATACATGATGCAAAAAGGTTGCACATACACTATGACAACTTCGATGATCTTCAGTTTTCACTTCAGATTTTGACTTTCTACTCAAAACCTTATCCAAATTCTTTCAAATTTGAATATCAAGCTTGAAATTCAATGCCAAACAACTTTAATTCTTGTAAAACTACCAAGAATTGTCTAAATCAAATTTCAAATTCAAGAACACACAGTAGACATCTTACAGTTACGTTTCTGAAACAGCTTCAATTGTTGATCTATAGCTTTGATACAAATCGTTAATTCTAGTTTTGAATGAATAGAACAATCAAGTAAGATAGCAATTCAAGATTTAAGGAAATCGGCTTGTATATAGATGAGAGGAATTTTACAATATTGAAATGAAAATGTAAGTACGTACATATCTATTTTCTTCTATTACTTAGAACTACCATTACAAACTATTGCAAAGCTATTTATATGATTGGCTAATAACAAAGTCAAACTACAATTAAGCATAACATTGACTTTTCTTAACTATGTTGACTTTAAACTTTGACATCTTCAATCTTTAAACTCGGTGATCTCAGATACAATAATATTTGACCTAACAATATTTAATCATGTGTGTATACGTGTATGCTATAGAGAGGAGAAAGAGAGAGAAGAAAGGAGAGTTAAGAGAAAAAATAGGATAAACAAGAGAGGAGGGAGGAAGAGGTTTTTTTTAATTTATTTTAGAAAAAAATTATATTTTTTTGTGATTTAAATTGGATCTCACAAATTAGGGTTTGAGTTGTTTTGTATTGGTGCTACTTCATATCAATCAAAGAGTTCACTTTATGTTTTTTCAACATGATATCAAAGCCTCAATGAGATTTTCGATGGCTGTTCATTGTCTCTAATCATTCTAGAAAGATTTCAAGTGGCTCAAATCCTCTTGAAGGGTGTTTCGTTCTATTAGTGATTGTCCACAAGTTTGGCTTCTGTTTGGCTTAAATTTGGTAATATTTGTTTCCTTCTTCTTTTTTTCCCTTGTTCGAACCTTGGTTGGAAAATATATGTATCTTGTTTCAACTCAGGGTTTCAATTTTCTCCAAATATGGTATATATTATCTACTCTTGTTTGTTTTGGTATTATTTGAACCTTGAGGGAAATTGAAGATCATTATTTTCTTTCAACCAATGTTTTGATTTCAAAACGGTAGTGTGTCTCCTTGTATGATTATAAAGCTTCTTGAAAAATCTAGGTCTGTGTGATGACTTCTTACCTTCCTCGAGAGTTCTCAATCGAGTGAGAACATGTTTAGCTCTTCTTCGGGGTGACTGTATTTTTTATGTCGTCTCTTTGTAAGCCCTTCTTATGCTTAAGAGATACGATTATGGATGTGTAAACTTGTGTCATTCTTTATAGAACAATATATTGGTTTGTTCAGGTTTTGATCCTGAGTGTTTTAGTTCTTTTAAGGACTTTCTGTGAACCCATTGGGTTTGGTTACTCTTTGTGTTTAGCTAATCTTGTTAGTGAGTGGTTTATTGCACCTAGAGTTGTATTCCATTTTTTTTGTTGCAACTGATAGGGAGCTCTCTATATAAGTCCTCTTCCTTTTTGTTGGTAGCAAGATCATTAAGTTGGTGTTCTTGTCCAATAGTGTTGTAAAGTTTATGCAACCATAGAATTTATGCAAACAAATCTCAACACAAATGTACATATTAGTCAATTGTCGTCTTGTTAACAAGTAACAATGGTAAAAGTATCGAATATCAATCCAAAAGGAAGGCTTGTAAAAGTTTCTCGAAAGTCTAATATTTAAAAGCCAATTTCCAGGTGGCGAAATTGAAGAATTTGTTTGGTATATATGTGTGAGAGTTATCAACTAGAAAATTCATTTATAAAAGAAGAACCAAATGGTGCAAAGGTTTGTTAAGACAAAAACAAGTGATCTGATAAAAAGATGATATAGCATGCATGGACAGTTCTATAGTACCACCATAAAATGGTGCTATAGTACTGCCACAAATATCAACTGTCAGGTCAGACGACCTCCCAAGAGTACACACAGGCCCACCGCTATCGATATAACATCATTCATGTTAAACGTCATGAATCATAGCATGACACAGTGTTATCATCTCATACAAAAGGAGTATACTAGTTGTTAGATACTAGAACTTTTTATACCTTTATCATATTACCTCAGATTTTCATATTTATTTTATCTCTAAAAACTAATATATTTTCACACATAAAATTAGTTTTCAATTAATTAAATGTAATCTTTAATGTAACATTAATAAAATGAAATAAATACTCAAACAACAATGTTATATTTAAGACACATCTATACTTTCCCATAGGTTCCGGTCTTAGTTTCCCTTACATCCAAGATAAGGCGTTTAACATATCATGCTTGAATTCATCATGCAAAAAATGTATGGATTGAAATGTAAATAGAAAATACACAAAACAATTGCCTAAATTAAAGACGAGATGGGAAACTTAGAGCCAAGTTACTAACTACTGCAGTAATGTAAATGACAATAAAGTAAATTGCAGAAAGTAAATTACAATAAAGTAAATTGCATAAAGTAAATGACAATAATGTAAATTATAGAAACTAAAGTTCGAGAATATAAATGACAGTAAAGTAATGTTGGAAATGTAAAGCTCAAAGCGGTAAAAAATGTAAGAAATTAAGAACAATGTTATAGGGTGTTATACTACTCGGTGACTTGCATGGAAAGTTTCATCTCTACATGTAAACATTTACTTTAACACTTAAGAAAAATGAAGTTTCAACGACTGAACAATAATCTCGAGCCACAAAACGGGTATTAGACTAGCTCAAAAAGTGAAACTAAATAATGAAGTAAAATCAAACCATAAATAAGCACAAGTAGGAGAAATGATTTCAATGTAACCGAAATTGGATTAATGCTTTGAACTAAGAAAAAAACATTAGCTTCGGCTTTGTAGAGGTGTTTAGCACAAAAGCTAATAACTAGAAAACAAGTAAATATGAGAGTGAATAACTAAGGTTATGTGTTAAAGGTTAAGACAATACTTCTATATATAGTAGTATGGTAGATTATGTTCCCAAATAATCAATCTTCACACTTCTATCAACAATCCAAGACAGAATCTAGATATTTTTTTAAGAACACAATGAGTAGATTGAGAGAGAAAGTCAATGCACCACAATCTTGG
>NW_020203388.1:1900-3923 GCF_001531365.2 Cynara cardunculus var. scolymus | reverse complement strand
AATGAGAAATTGATAGATGATGAGCTGTGTGCCCCAAGTGTTATTGAAACACTTATCTGTATATAGATAAATGAGTAGCTGGTGAGGTCGTGACAAGAATTGGCCTAGGCTTTGCCTTTTTCAATATTAGTCTCGAAAGAACTCAGAACTAATAGATAATGTGGTATGCCCGGAATTTAGAAGTTTGGAACAGGATCTTGTTTATTCTTTTGATCCTGACACAAATCTCATCAATTCTTTTGTCTCACAGCAACTACCCCTCTCTTTTTCATTTTAATCTCAGCACACAAACCTTTTTTTATTTAATCTCACTCAGATATGGTTGTCCTCTTGGGTAGGTCTGTCGGTTCTGACATTCCATAGAGATATTTCTGATAATCACTCAGTCCCTCCTAAATTTAACAATATGCTCAGTTAATCACAACGGTTGATCAAAATGTTATTGCAAATAAAGCACAATGATCATATAAAATTTGATCAAAATATTTGGCTTTTAAGTACAATCAATAAAAGGATGATGCGCCAACGATCAGATTATTCGGTATGCGAGAGAAATGAATGAAGATCTGTAAAAACAAGTTTACAAATTTTGATTAAAAAAATGAAGTGTTTATCATCAAGGTAAAAAAATAGAAAAACAACCTTTGAATGCAAACGAGTGTGTTATCACCGAAAATGATTTTCAATTTAAGAGACGTGTTGGTCCCGAAAGGGTCTACAAGATAAGACACAGTTTGTAGAAGGGGGGAATGAATACAAACACAGAGATTTCAAATTTAAAATATATATTGATAGAGAAGATCAATACAGATTTTACAAGATTGTTTGCGGAAACATAAGATAAAGAAAACCTATTTAAACAACCTTTGATTACACACAGATCTTTAGCAAATACAAGAAAAAATAATGCTAGAAAATAAAGATCTTTTACTTAAGCAAGGAGAGGCTTGAAGTAAGAATAGGTTAGCAGAGAGATGCGCGCGTACATACTCTTTTGCATAGAGAAGAAAACACTTCTATTTATACTCAGTGCATTAAATGAACATTTAATGCAATAAGGTAGGGTATAGAGTGTGTGTCAAGCCTTAAGAGGAAGGCTTGTCCTTTGTTACAGTGAATAGTACAAAAGCACTATTTATGAGCAGACATCCTTGCCTAAAGTTGGTGGACAAAGAGGCGACTAATCGGCTCCGTACCATACTAACTTTAGTAAGGGTATGGGTTTGTCCTTTGTGTGCAAAAGGACAAGACAACAACAATCGTGCTAAGCAAGCTTCCTTTGATCGCTGAATGCTAGAATGACCTGAAGGTCTCATCATCATTCGTTGAAGCTAGAGCAGTCTTCACACATATGTAGAAAGGTTCGTAATCACTGAATACCGCTTCAGATCACGTACTCGCCAGTCTCAAATCTTCAGTTTCAGTCTTCGACATTTGCTGAAGGTTCTTTGGTGTGAGTGTTGTCTTCTTGAAGTATTGTGTCTCTGAGATTTACAAAGCAAGTTCTTCAGGGATCACTGAACATACTCAGTGTCTGATCGCTGGAACTGAAAATACAAAAACAAAATTACATCGATAGATAAAAGGGATTATCATCAAATCACTGAGAGAGAGGATCAACAATCTCCCCCTATTTGATGATAACAAGATAACATAAAGAAAGTTATCTTATCAAATAATAGTAAGGAAAAGTTACATATAATGTATATGTCCCTTTTTACTATTTTAGGATCTTTTTCAGTTTGGTCAGTCTCAGCTTGAGAAGTTTTCTAAAGTTATATCTAAGAAAATTACAAGTACGAAAACTGAAACTGAAATCTTATTCACTGACTTATAGACTGTCAGCGAACGAGAAAAGTAACACTAGAACTCATAGACTTGTGTCCCTATTACTTTTTTCAGGGATCTTTTTCAGTGAGGCATATGGAATACTCATTTTATTAATCAAAGGAAATAATACAAGTATTACAGTATGTGTTCAGAATTTACAGAAATGTAAATACAATCAATGAAAGAAGATATA
>NW_020203388.1:0-1270 GCF_001531365.2 Cynara cardunculus var. scolymus | reverse complement strand
GCTCCATTGCTTATCCTTGTCCACAAGCTTCAGCTTCTTCTTGCGTTCAGCTTCTACAATCTGAAGGAGTTTGGCCTGGGCTTGAACAGCACTCACCTTTTTCTGGGACTTCTTGGGAAGGACTTTAGCTGCTAGAGACTTGGCCAGCTTTAACCTGTCTTCAGCCTGCTTCTTTTGAAGCTCTAGCTCTTCTTCAGCCCTTAAAGCCTCGAGTCTTTCAGCTTCAGAAAGGAAGTCAAACTCACCACCACTAGAGGTACGAAGAGGGATTTTTACTCTAGTCTGGTCGAGCGACTCCTTAAGCTGAGACATCTGCTGGTCTGTTGGAGTAAAAGAACTGGGTTGATCAGATACCCACTCCAATCGACCACATGTTGTTGAAGGGATGTGAAGCTGGTACTCTGAAGTAATCACTACCTGAAAGGTAGAGTCTTCAAATAAGGTTTGTTGAGGGTTTGAGAAAAGTACCTTCAAGTTACCTTCTTCAGCAACCGCCTTGCCTTTCGATTTGGGGTCCTGGTGCCCTGATGGAGTCAATTTGCCTTGTCTTTGCTCCCCCTGGGATTGGCCTTCCCCGAGGGCAACACCTTTGGTGACGGTTGATGGCTTCTGGAATTTGATGGTAAAGTCATCTTCATCATCGTCGTCGTCGTCACCATCTAGATCATCTTCGGTGTCTGGAATGACAGGTTCATCATCGTCTTCATCATCATCATCTTCACCATCTTCAACATCGTCATCATCACCAGCAGCAGTGACAGTATGGACATCATCCCTAGGGATGGCTTTTACAACCTCAGCTTGGGCAGCTTCGGTGATAGGGATTACCGGAGCAGTAACCGCTTCAGCTTCAACAGCCTCAGCTTCAACTGCAACAGAAGCTGATACTGGACCAACAGCCTGAGAGGTCGTAGGAACAGCATCGGATGATTCACCAGCGTTGGACCTCATCTCCCCCTCTCTGGCTAAAACTCAAGAGAATTGGCCAGAGAGTTCGTCCAAGCGCTGTCGCTGGAGAACCATGGAATCCTCCAGCCTTTGCGAAGCATTGGCTAGAGTTGTCATTGCCTCACACGTTTGAAAGAGCTGAGGGTGCACTCACTGGAGCTGGTTGACGGACAGCATCCAGGATTTGCTGAAGAAGTCTAGTCTGCTGTTCAGCTATTGCTTGAGCATCGTCAGCCCTACTGTGAAGAACAACGAGGGCATCGTTGTTGATTTGAACAACTTCTTGGAGATTCTAGAGCTGACTCTGAACTTCTTGAACGTC
>NW_020203387.1:17436-20319 GCF_001531365.2 Cynara cardunculus var. scolymus | reverse complement strand
GACCCCAAAGCTTTCTGTAATCCTTCCCAGAACTTTGAAGTAAACCGACTATCTCTATCAGAGATAATAGACAAGGGAACATCGTGTCTGGTAATAATTTCTTTGATGTAAATCTGCGCTAGTTTTTCTAAAGAGTATTTCTCTCTTATTGGTAGAAAATGCGCAGATTTAGATAAACGATCAACAATTACCCAAATCACGTCATACCCCCTTGGAGTTCGAGGTAATGTCATAACAAAATCCATGGTAATATGATCCCATTTTCATATAGGTATTTCTAAGGATTGAAGACTTCCGTACGGCTTTTGATGTTCAATCTTGACCTGTAAACATGTCAGACACTGTTCCACATACCGAGCTATATCTCTTTTCAATCCTGGCCACCAATAAAAAGGTTTTAAATTTCTATACATCTTATTGATACCTGGATGAATAGAGTATCGGGATTTATGACTTTCATTTAATATCATACTTCGGATATCTCCAAAATATGGTACCCAAACTTGTCCTTGAAAGCACATTAACCCTTCATGATTATGTTCCAAGGTTAAAATCATTTTACCCAACTTTTCAGTTTTAACAAATTCTTCTTTTATAGCTTCTTGTTGAAATTTCTGAATCTTATTACGAATGTCAGGGACCAAATTCATTCTCATTGCTACTGCTTTAATGGTTCCACACTTTTTTTCTTTCTACTCAAAGCGTCAGCTACCACATTAGCTTTTACAGGGTGGTAAAGAATTTGACAATCATAATCATTAACTAGCTCAATCCACCGACGTTGTCGCATTTTTAATTCTTTCTGGCTGAACAAATGTTGTAAACTTTTATGTCAGTATAAATCTGTCATTTCGTTCCCAGAAGATAGTGTCTCCAGATTTTCAAAGCAAATACCACAACAGCTAATTCCATGTCATGGGTTCCATATTGTTTCTCATGATCTTTCAATTGTCTTGATGCATAAGAAATCACTTTTCCCTTTTGCATCAGAACACATCCCAACCCTAATTTTGAAGCGTCGCTGTAAACCACAAAGTATTTAGATCCATCTGGTAAAGTCAATATCGGTGCACTGCAAACATGATCTTTTAAAAGTTGAAAAGCTTCTTGCTGCTCTTCTTCCCAGTAGAATTTAACATTCTTCCGAGTCAATTTAGTTAATGGCACGGCTATCTTAGAAAAGTTCAGAATGAACTTACGGTAATAACCGGCCAATCCTAAAAAGCTTCGGACTTTAGAAGGATTTTTCGGAGCTTCCCATCTTGCAATTGCTTCTATTTTTACTGGATCAACTTTTACTCCTTCTGAGATAATATGACATAGGAATTGAACTTCTCTTAACCAGAACTCACATTTAGATAACTTCGCATACAACTTCTCTTTTCTCCACATTTCCAATATCAAACGAAGATGTTTTGCATGCTCTTCTTTAGTTTTAGAGTATATAAGAATATCATCGATAAATACAATAACAAATTTATCAAGGTATTCCTTACATACCCTATTCATCAGATCCATAAAAGCTGCGGGTGCATTAGTTAAGCTGAATGGCATAACTAAGAATTCGTGATGCCCGTACCTTATCCTGAATGCTGTTATGGCAACATCTTTTTCCCTAACTTTAAGYTRATGATATCCTGACCTCAAATCRATTTTAGAGAAATAACTTKCTCCTACCAGTTGATCAAACAAGTCATCAATCCTTGGTAAAGGATACTTGTTTTTAATTGTCAACTTATTCAGTTCACGATAATCTATACACATTCGCATAGACACATCCTTCTTTTTAACGAATAAGACCGGAGCATCCCAAGGCGAAGTGCTAGGCCTAATAAATCCCATATTAGTTAAATCTTTCAACTGTACCACCAATTCTTTCAATTCAGATGGAGCTAAACGGTATGGCGCCTTTGCTACTGGTGCAGCTCCTGGTATAAGATCAATTCGGAATTCAATGACTCTATCTGGTGGTAATCCAGATAAGTCTTCTGGAAAGACTTCTGGATATTCACTAACAAYCGRAATCGATTCCTCTTTTCTCTTCTCTTTCTTTAAATCAATTACATATGCCAAACATCCTTGGCACTTTTTTCGAATACTTTTCTAGGCTTTCATTACTGACAAAATACTAGTATGATGATTCTCACGATCACCATAAATAACAACTGTTCTCCGGTCTGGCAGAATAATTCTGATCATTTTTTGATTACAAACAATACTAGCCTGATACTTTGCCAACCAGTCCATACCCACTACTACGTCAAATTCTTTCATGGGCATGGGAAATAACCGGATCGGAAGTTCACAGTCCTCAATAACAATAATACAGTTATTGAACACACTAGTAACAGTTTCCTGACTATTAGCAGTATCAACTACTAATTTATCATCAAGTAGCACAGAATTCAGACATGCAATTTGAGCAAACAATGTTGATACAAATGAAAAGTTTGCACCAGAGTCAAATAACACCTTAGCACGTATTGAATTCAGGAGGAATATAATTGTTACTACATCCGGTGATGCTTCTGCCTCGTTCTTAGTCATCTGGAAGGATCATCCCCGCGCCCCTCCTTGCCCTCCTCTATTCACAGTAAGTCTTCCCCGTGTACCCGACGCGTTACTTCCCATTGTTAACTGTGGAGTTCTTAACAAGGGACAATTTGGTCGAATATGATCCGGAAAATTGCAATTAAAACACCTTCGGTTAGCTGGGCAATTTCTAGACAGATGACCTGCTTCGCCGCACTTATAACATTTCCTTAGGTCCATCTTACATTCACCCTGATGAATTTGTTGGCACTGTGAACAGACTTTCTCACTAATCTTCTGCTTAGATCTGTTATCATATCTAACAGTTTTCGGCCCTCGAAAAGATGAAGG
>NW_020203387.1:16967-17361 GCF_001531365.2 Cynara cardunculus var. scolymus | reverse complement strand
ATATACCTCTCTATCTTCCTGAATTCAGTTGAAACATAATGTTCAGCAAAACGAGAGTATTCAATGAATCTTTCGGTATACTCTCGAACTATTCCATTTCCTTGTTCTAGTTTCAAGAAATCTTCCTCCATTTGTCTCACTGCCGTTTTAGGACATAATTGATTCTTCAATCTATCCACGAATTCTACCCAAGACAAAGTCTGTAAAATATCTATTTTGGTAGATGATTCAACTTCCCACCAGAATAAAGCATTTGACTTTAATACAGAAACAACAAATCGAAGTTTATCTGTTTCCGAACAACGAATGGTGTTGAACACAGATTCCATCTCCTTAATCCAGCACATAGCTTTTACTGGATCTCTCTCCCCAGAAAAGGTTGGTGGTTTGCATG
>NW_020203387.1:2282-16242 GCF_001531365.2 Cynara cardunculus var. scolymus | reverse complement strand
AGATGTCAGAGTTTCCCGCAAGTTTCTCATTTCTTCTGCCAACAT
Source organism: Cynara cardunculus var. scolymus (assembly GCF_001531365.2). NCBI lineage: Eukaryota > Viridiplantae > Streptophyta > Magnoliopsida > Asterales > Asteraceae > Cynara > Cynara cardunculus. The sequence continues at coordinate 16,197 of NW_020203387.1, read as the reverse complement.
ATCCCTGGTTATATATTCAGGATGTGGTACCGATCTTTCCTGAATATTCCTAGAGTGAGATTCTTCATGTTCAGAAAGTATTCCAGCTTAACCGATTTAAAACAATCCGGCCACCAAATGGTCGTATTCCTACTTCTCAGTTCAAAAAGAGAACTATTATTACCAATCATAACCCGGTCGACATTCGATCGGTTTAAAAACAATCCGGACAGTATATCGTTTAACCTTTGTCCGATTTAAAACAATCCGGACAGTACATGGTTTAATCTTTGTCCGATTTAAAACCCGGATAAAACACTTGAGCAAAACACTGATTTCTTTCCAAAAATAAACAAGATTCATATAAAACCAGTAATAATTTTATGCAAAAGGGTTTAGAAATTACTCACTTTAACAAGCTTTTGAAATCAAACACTTGAAATCAACTTGATCTTGAAATCAGACACTTGCAATCCGGTCAACTAAGAATAAATATGGAGGCTAAGCCCTCCTTTTATGCATTTCCAAAAATGGRAAGTCGGCTAACAGCCCCTTTTTATAATAACCAATTCATGCACATGCATGCATACKCAAAACCATGCACACATACATACATCCACACACACTATGCATTTCCTAATATGCATGTATGTAAAATATTATATATATATTTCTACATATATACATATTCTGATACACATAACCACATTATACAATTAATTTTCACATACCAGCATGATCAAACGAATCAATTTATCATGCTATCACGTAATCATTTAATCAGATAATCACATATTAATTACCTTGGGTGATAACCAGGATCCGATTATCACACCTATGTTCCATAGACTCTTGTTCCAAGAGTCCCAGGAACAAATACCACAGCAGAAATTCCTGCCTACTACATGCACAAGGATGAGAAGAATTGGGATGAAGACGACATTGAGCGGATTGAAACTAACAAAAAGGCCAAAAGACTGATAATCATGGCCATACCCAATGAAATCTTCCAATCCCTTGATGCATGTTCCACAGCCAAAGAGCTATGGGATGAGCTGGCAAGCCAACTAGAAGAGGAGCAAAAACGAAGAAGAATCATAGAGCCCAATGTCTCAACGAATACACCAACTTCAAGACTCTTCCTGATGAACCGATTTAGAAGACATATGATCGTTTTAACACATTGATTAAACAATGTTGTCGAAACGATATCTCCCGAACAAAGGAAGAAAACAATGTTTTATTCCTTAAAAATCTCGGCAATGAATGGGCACACTGTCGATGTCCCTTCAAGCAAATCAGGACTTAGACGGCTGGTCACTCCATGATGTATATGGAACACTTGCTACACAAGAGAACGACATCATGAAGAAAAAGGTGTCCATCGGTGGATTTCTGGCTCTAGCAGCTGAAGAAAAGGAAGTTTCAAGGACCTCCACCAAAGACCACAAGAAGAAATGAAAGAAAGCACTGGTGGTAGAATCAGAATCTGAAGATGAAATGTCTGAATCAGATGATGATATCAAAGCCTTTGCCAAATCTCTGGCCTTGATTACAAAGCAGTTCCAGAAAAAGTTCATCAAGAAACCCTATGAACGAAGAGAGTTCAAGAGGGAAAGGTACCAGCCATCCTATGAAAGGAAGCCATCTAAATTTCATTAGAGGGAAGACAGAAGAGATGGAAGAGAAGAGAGAGAAGAGAGAGAAGAGAGAGAAGAAAGAAGAGAAGATAGAAGAGAGGAGAAGAAAGAGGACAAAGATGGAAGGAAAAACGACCTCCGCTGCTTCAGGTGCGGAAAAATCGGTCATTTTTCCAAAGCATGCAGAGGACGACTGGTAAAGGATGCTAACTATTACAAGAATAAATACAAGTACAATCCTAGAGAGTGAAGCCTGATGGCTGAGAAAGAAAATTGGGTGTCTGATTCTTCATCCGATGTAGAAGACAAAACACTCATCTGTCTGATGGCCACGTCCAAAGCAGAATCTGCCTCTGACACTGATGATCAGGTATGTGAGTCTACTTTCAATAAAACCAACTCGGCTCCATCTGAGCTAGAGTTAACGGTGATAAAGCTTTCACATGATTTTTTAAAATTAAAAGAAAAATTAAGCTTTGAAAAATCTGAAAGACTTAAAGCGGAAAAAGGAGTCAGTTTCTACAAAAGAGAAACTGATCTTCTAACCGAAGAAAAACCTGATCTAATGAAAGAAAAGGCTCGCATCATCCCTCTTAAAAAAATCAGAGGAAGAAAAACTTCTGGAAATAAACAAGCGAGTAACCAAAGACTTAGAATAGAAAACTAAGGCCTTAAAAGAATCTGAGGCAGAGAGACTTAACTCAGTAGCTCTCAAAGATTTCTTTCAAAAAGAAAAGGAGATTCTTCACAGAAGCTTCAAACCAATGAACTTCTGATGAAGAAATACAAGGATACTCAAGATGTATATGAAAAGTTAAACGGTCAAACGGACACTCAAGGGATTGGATTCAATAAATTGGACTCCTTCATCGAATTAAAGAAATCCACCTTTGAATCCACTTTTAAACTTGGATGCATTCAGAAACCTAGCTTTATCCCAAAACCAAATGTAATAACCCACAATTTCCACTAACAGATAATCCACATGATATTACATATAACACACAAACTATAATATTGTTATAAAACATGGGCTAACAAAAACTTTTCTCAATACATTTATGAGCAACTAAATTTCATTGTTTAAACTTTTCCCTTTCCTTTGTTCTGCGTTGTATGATGACCTGCAAAACAGGTTAGTCCAACAACTAAGCATTAGACCAAAACATCTAGTGAGTGTACAAATCTCATATCAATAACTTATATTCCAAACTATTAGTTTAGAATCAAACCTGTACAGATATAATTATTTATTATATCTCTCTCGTGGTTACACCGCTATTTCATCTCTCTCATGGTTACACCTCCAATACATCTCTTTCGCGGTTACACCGTTATTACATCTCTCTCGTGGTTACATCGCCATTACATCTCTCTCGCGGTTACACCGCCATTTCATCTCTCTCGCGGTTACATCGCCATTACATCTCTCTCGCGGTTACACCGCNACATCTCTCTCGCGGTTACACCGCCATTTCATCTCTCTCGCGGTTACATCGCCATTACATCTCTCTCGCGGTTACACCGCCATTTCATCTCTCTCCCGGTTACACCACCATTTCATCTCTCTCGCAGTTACACCGCCATTTCATCTCTCTCGCGGTTACACCGTCATTACATAAACAAACTAAAATCGATAATGAAATTCAAACAACTTAAGCCGGATTTGTAGTCCGGTCATCCTTGTCTGGATATAAAATCCGGACAATAACTTAGAATCAAAAGAGGGTAATTTGGTCATGGCTTGAGCAATTTAGCTCTAAACCGGATAACACTTGGCCGGTTTAAGGCTATATCAAACGACACATGAGCGGTTTAGATCTAAACCTCATGGCCTTTATGCGATTTAGGTCGAACCCCGATCATTACTCGAGCGGTTTGAATGATATTTGGTTGCCTCTTGGGCAGTTTAGGACAAATCCGAACGTCCTTTGTCCGATTTAGATGGGAATCCGGCCAACACTTGTCCGGTTTTAAGGAGTTATCCGAATGTTATGCAACACAGTTCATAAGGAGCAAGTTGTTAACAGCTATTGAATTCTTATGCAATAACAATACTTCAAAACATAATACACTCACCTTGGAATGTTTAACCGGATTAATTCTGCAATTTACCTTCAGTGTTTTCTCTTAATTTATGCTGAAAATTTCTCTAAAAACCAACCGCCCTCTCTTTTAACATACACTTGCTATATATATATATATATATATATATAATAAAAACCAACCGCCCTCTCTTTTAACTAACCGCCCTCTCTTAGCAAAAGTCGACTATACCATACACACACACACAATCCTCACACACACACACACACACACATATATATATATATATAATATATTCCAAAATTTCATACTTCAAACTCCGAAACCCGAATATTACAACATTCTCTCCTTAAAAGAATTCCGTCCCGGAATTCCCTTTAAGAAAAAAGGTAGGGATACTTCATTTGCATTTCAGACTCCGATTCCCAGGTGGCGTCTGGTACTTTGTGATAACGCCACTGAACCTTCACTAACCCAACCTCTTTATTTCGCAACTTCTTTACTTTGAAGTCAGTAATTTGTTTAGAGGTTTCTTCAAAGCACAATCTTTCATCCACCTTAATATCAGGTAACAGTACTGCCACATCCGAAAATATTAGACACTTCCTCAAATTTGACACATGAAACGTGTCATGGATTCCGCTTAACTCTAAAGGAAGCTTTAACTTGTAAGCCACTTCCCCAACCCTTCTAATAATGGGGAATGGTCCAATATATCTTGGACTTAACTTCCCTCTTTTTCCAAAACGTAGCATTCCTTTCCAAGGTGATACCTTTAACATCACTTTATCACCCACTTGAAACTCAATCGGCTTCCGACGTTTATCTGCGTAACTTCTTTGTCTATCTTGTGCCGCTTTCATACGTTCCCGTATTACTTCAATTTTATCTGCTGTTTGTTGAACTAACTCAGGCCCAGCTAACTGTTTTTTCACTTATTTCATTCCAACACAAAGTAGTTCGATATTTGCATCCATACAGAACTTCGAAAGGTGCTGCCTGAATACTCGAATGGTAGCTATTGTTGTACGTAACTTCTATTAGAGCCAAATGACTATCCCATGATCCTCTAAAATCAAAGACACATGCTCTCAGCATATCTTCTAATGTTTGGATAGTTTGTTCACTTTGTCCATCTGTTTGAGGGTGATAAGTTATACTTAGCTTAATTTGCGAACCCATTTCTTTTTGGAAGCTCTTCCAAAACATAGAAGTGAATCGACTATCTCTGTCCGAAACGATTGATAGAGGAACACCATGACGTGTCACTACCTCATCAATGTATAATTTTGCCAATCTCTCCATTGGATTTGATTCTTTTATAGGTAAGAAGTATGCAGATTTGAATAACCGATCTACTATCACCCATATAGCATCATAACCTTTTGATGTTTTCTGCAATTTGGTTATGAAATCCATGGTGATGTGATCCCACTTCCATACTGGAATTTCTAAATATTACAACTTACCATAAGGGCGTTGGTGTTCAATCTTTACATGAAGACATGTTAGGCATTGCTCAACATGCTTAGCTATAACATTTTTCATACCTGGCCACCAATAATATTACTTCAAATCCCGATACATTTTATTTGTACCTGGATGAATTGCAAAACGTGACTTATGAGCCTCACCCAAAATACGTTTTTTGAGATCACCATAGCATGGTACCCCAATTCTATTATGGAATTTCCAAAATTCTCTATCATCTCTTACCAGATCAGATATTAATCCACCCAATTTTTTCTGTTTAATCATATCTTCCTTCATGGCCTCATGCTGAAATTCTCGTAACTCTTCCTGCATATTTGGTAACAACTCAACCCGTAGGGCTATAGCTTTGATAGTTCCACTTTTCTCTTATCGGCTTAATGCATCGGCCACTACGTTTGCTTTTCCTGGGTGATACAAAATTTCACAATCATAATCACTAACCAATTCCAACCATCGTCTCTGACGCATATTCAGTTGTTTCTGATGGAACAAATGTTGTAAGCTCTTATGATCAGTGAAAATTTGACATTTCGTCCCGTATAGGTAATGCCTCCATATTTTCAAAGCGAATACTACTGCCACCAATTCTATATCATAAGTAGTATACTGCCTTTCATGATCTTTTAACTGTCTGGAAGCATAAGCTATTACCTTTCCACGTTGCATCAGTACACAACCCAAACCCATCTTTGACACATCACTATATACCACCAAATCTTCCATTCCATCTGGCAGAGATAGAATTACTGCACTGCATAACTTGTCCTTTAACATTTGAAAGGCCTGAGCTTGCGCTTCACCCTGCTCATATTTCACATTCTTCTTGGTCAGCTTCGTTAATGGAGTAGCTATACGAGAGAAATCCTGTATAAACTTACGATAATACCTAGCCAATCCTAGAAAACTTCTGACTTCAGTTGGAGTCTTTGGGCCTTCCCATTTTTCAATAGCTTCAATCTTCAAAGGATCCACTTTAATGCCTTCTTTAGAGATAACATGCCCCAAAAAACAGAACTTCTCGCAGCCAAAATTCACACTTTGACATCTTGGCATACAATCTCTCTTGTTTTAAAAGTAATTCTAAGAGTAATCTCAAATGATGAACATGCTCTTCTTCCGACTGAGAACATATCAAAATATCATCGATGAAAACAATCACAAATTTATCAAGATAGGGACGACACACCCTATTCATCATGTCCATAAAGGCTGCAGGCGCATTTGTGAGTCCAAATGGCATAACCAAAAATTCGTAATGAGCATAATGTGTACGAAATACTGTTTTCGACACATCTTCATTCCAAATCTTCAGTTGATGATAACCGGACCGTAGATCAATTTTCGAAAAATAAGTATCCCCAACCAATTGATCAAACAAATCATCAATTCTTGGGAGAGGATACTTAATTTTTATTGTCAGTTTATTCAGCTCCCGGTAATCAATGCAAATCCTCATTGATCCATCTTTCTTCTTTACAAATAGCATCGGTGCACCCCATGGAGAAGTACTTGGTCGGATAAAACCGTTATCCAACAATTTTTTCAATTGCGACATTAACTCCTTTAATTCACAAGGAGCTAATCTATATTGTGCACGCGCAACGGGTGCTGCTCCAAGAAGTAATTTTATTTGAAACTCAATTATTCGATCCAGATGTAAGCTTATCAAATCTTCTAGAAATACTTCTGGAAGTTCCCTCACAACTGGGATATCTTTCATCTTTTCTTTCTCTTTCTTCATATCTATAGCATATGCAAGAAAACTAACACATCCCTTCTTACATACTTTCGAGCCATTAAAACTGAGATAAGGCTAGAGTAACGATCTGTCGATCCCCATAAATCACAACCTTTCCTTTTTTCTAGTAAGTCTATATGGATCATCTTCTCATCACAGACTACGTTAGCTTGGTTTTAGCTAACCAATCCATGCCTATTATTATATCAAATTCCCCTAAAGGCAAAGGAAATAGTTGTATAGGCACCTCACATCCTTCTATACTTATAAAGCATTCATCTATTCTTTCCTTAACAAAACTTCACTATCCTTTGCAGTTTCCACAATTAGATCCTCATTCAATGCTTTAGATTCTAAATGTGCACAGTTAACAAATGATGGTGACACAAACGAACGATTTGTACCCGAGTCAAATAAAACTTTGGCACATACTAAATTAACAAGGAATGTACCTGTTACCACTTCAGGATGCTCTTCCGCCTCGCCTCTCGTCATCTGAAAGGCTCCCCCTCTTGCAGAATCCCCACGTCTTATCTCTCCTCGACCACCTAGGTTAACACGATTATATACTAACCAACGACCTGTTGGCACATAACTCGATCCTCGGCCCCCAAAATATCCAGATCCTCGACCTCCATCAAATCTAGACCCTCGTCCCTTCGCTTGTGGACAATCAGCATTTACATGTTGAGATGAATTACAAGTAAAACATCTCTGTGCCATTCGACAGTCTCGAGCTATATGTCCTAGTTCCTGACATTTGAAACATACCCGCGACTCTGTATTGCAATTCCCCTGATGCATTTTATGACATCACGTGCATGCCTTATCAGAAAACCTTAGGACTGGTCGATTCAAAATTCCCATAAACCTCGGTCTACGAAAATCAGTCATTGTGGCTTCCGCCTTTCTTTTCTCACCAACCTTTTCTTGTGGTTGCCGGTTAATGTCTTGTTCCAGTATTTCAGCAGCATCAACTGCCGCCTGAAATGTTGTTGGATTCCTGGATATCACATTTTTTCAAAGATTCGACTCCAAACCCCAGATATACTTTCTCACCTTACTATTTTCAGATATAATATAGGCTTCAACAAACCAAGATTATTCCATGAAAACTTTTGTATACTGGCGGACTGACATGTTTCCTTGTTCAAGACGAAGGAAATCATCTTCCAACTTTCGTACTGCAGCTTCAGGACAATACTGCATTTTAAACGTAACCACAAATTCTTCCCACAACATGGTTTTCAGAATATTCAGATCTGAACTTGACAAAACATCCCACCAATATAAAGCACTTGATCTCAGACGAGATACAACAAACATGACTTTGTCCTTTTCTGCAGTTTTACTTATTTGTAGACTTAGCTCTATCTCTTTAAGCCAACACATGGCTTTAACAGGATCTCGCTCACCAGAAAACTTGGGAGGTTTACAAGCAAGAAACATCTTGATATCTCCTCCTTTCTGTACTGAGGATGAAGTAAGAGGTACATATGTACTAGCTCCGGCTTCTTCTTGCTATTCAGGATCCCTTAAAATTTCTGGATGATTTGGAACCGAATGTCCCAACAAATTTACCAAGCTCTCTTGAAATTTTCCTAATTCAGCTACCAGCATTTCCTGAGTAATAAATCCGGGGTCAGAAACATTGTGTCCACCCCTTGCTCTTCCTCTACCACGGCCAGACATTAAACTTTCTCAGGCCGACAATTCCTGTTCTTGTCTAGTACCTCTACCTCTTCCTAGACCCCTACTGCGAGTTCGCATTTCTATTGTCATCACATTTTCTGGGTCTTCCCCTTGAGTCACATTTCTTCCTCCCCAACCTCTTCCATAACCAGCAGAGGTCTTTTCTGATTGATTGAAATTATCTGCCATTTCTCAGTGTATAACTTTTCTGTCACATTTAAACACACATGATTATTCTCATAATCAAAACATAATAACACATTCATCCTCAAGTCTATCCATAACTCAAATTATATCAGTTATATATAATCTATCTTTCTCATAATAGGTTCAACTATAACATATTCCCATGTTCATAGACCCAGTAAAACCTATTATCATAACTTCCGCACCTCTAGTTTAAGTCTAAGTATTTGCAAATACCCAGATCCCTTAAACTAAGGCTATGATACCAACTATAATAACCCACAATTTCCACTAACAGATAATCCACATGATATTACATATAACACACAAACTATAATATTGTTACAAAACATGGGCTAACAAAAACTTTTCTCAATACATTTATGAGCAACTAAATATCATTGTTTAAACTTTTCCGTTTCCTTTGTCTTGCGTTGTATGATGACCTGCAAAACAGGTTAATCCAAAAACTGAGCATTAGACCAAAAGGTCTAGTGAGTGTACAAATCTCATATCAATAACTTATATTCCAAACTATTAGTTTAAAATCAAAGTTGTACAGATATAATTATTAATTACATCTCTCTCGCGGTTACACCGCTATTTCATCTCTCTCGTGGTTACACCGCCATTACATCTCTCTCGCGGTTACACTGCTATTTCATCTCTATCGCGGTTACACCGCCATTACATCTCTCTCGCGGTTACACCGCCAGTACATCTTAGCGGTTACACCGCCATTTCATCTCTCTTGCAGTTACACCGCCATTACATAATCAAACTAAAATCGATAATGAAATTCAAACAACTTTAGCCGGATTTGTAGTTCGGTCATCCTTGTCCGTATATGAAATCCGAACAATAACTTAGAATCAAAAGAGGGTAATTCGGTCATGGCTTGAGCGATTTAGCTCTAAACCGGATAACAGTTGGGCGGTTTAAGGGTATATCGGATGACACATGAGCGGTTTAGCTCTAAACCGCATGGCCTTTATGCGATTTAGGTCGAACCCCAATCATTACTCAAGCGGTTTTGAATGATATCTGGTTGCCTCTTGGGCGATTTAGGACAAATCCCGACGTCCCTTGTACGATTTAGATGGGAATACGGCCAACAATTGTCTTGTTTTAAGGAGCTATCCAAACTTTATGCAACACAGTTCATAAGGAGCAAGTTTTTAACAGCTATTGAATTCTTATGCAATAACAATACTTCAAAACATAATACACTCACCTTGGAATGTTTAACCGGATTAAGTCTGCGATTTACCTTCAGTCTTTTATCTCAATTTATGCTGAAAATTTATGTAAAAACCAACCGCCCTCTCTTTTAACATACACTTGCTATTTATAGCAAGTGTATGGCCGCCCTATTTAACAAAAGTCGGCTATACCATACACACACAATCCTCACACACACACACATACACACATATATATATATATATAATATATTCCAAATTTTCATACTTGAAACTCTGAAACCCGAATATTACACCAAAAGCAAATTTTAAAAAAGTTAAAGTCGAAGAAAAAACTATCGTTTTAAGACAGGATTTTGAAAACGTGGTGTACGAGAGCAGTACTTGTAAGAATTCTGATTAAAGGAATGACACCTCCAAATCATAGACCGATGGAAACCTTATGATCAAACCAGAGTCATTGGTTGTCAATTCCATTTCATCAGCAAGTACTGTTGAAGAAAAGGGGAATCCTAATGAGGAACCATCAGCTGATGAATCAATGAACCATCCAAGTAAAACTGAAAGTTCATCTAAGTCAGAATCGATAGAACCTCAAGCAGATCACTCTGAAGCATCAAACTCTGAACCCACACCTCCCACGAACATCCATGCAAATTTTGATTTCGAGAAATCAACAAGAGACTTTCTCGATTCTGAATCTGAAGAAGAAATAATTTGTGAATCACCAAAGATCATTGAGAATAATAAGTCTCAAAACTCCAAACCCTCAATGAAATCCGGTTTTCCACCATCGATGAAATCTTCGGACAAAGGAAACAGAAAACTGAGTGATATTAAATTTGCCAACGCTAAATTAATTGGTCCTAGCACATCTTCTAAGTTCATTAAGTTTACTCGTGAGCAAAAACAGAMGTGGCCTGCCTCTGAGAAAACTAACCACCACTTTTGCTCTCATTCAGCTGAAGAAAAGCAGTTCTTCCTCAGGAGACAAGAAGTAAAGACAAAGACCCCTTCACATAAAAAATCTGAACTAGATAAGAAGTTTGTAAAAACAACCAATACTATGACAAGATTTACATCCCCTGCATTTATTTCTTCATTTTCAGCGAATGAAAAGAACACTAGACATTCATGTCCAAAGTATAATGATTGTAAATGTTTAGCTCTTTTWCAAAACCTGAGGAATCACATGTTGACACATCACTGCATATTCTCCCAACATGTTTATCGCTATAAAGTTAAAACCAATGAAAACGTGAAAAATCCCAAGTCCAAGGGCAAGGGAAATGCTAATAAACCCAAGCCTGCAGAGGCTATGGGTGATGAAAAGAGAGTGATATCTCCTACTAACAAGCGTGGACCCATTAACAAATGGGTACCTAAAACCCCGTAATTTGTCTTGCAGGACTAGCATGTGTAACTATGGTACATGGATTCAGGTTGCTCCAGGCACATGACTGGTGACAAAAGTCAGCTGACCTCCTTCATCGAAAAATCTAGAGGCTCTGTCATTTTTGGAGACAATAGCAAAGGAACCATTAAGGGATATAGAACTCTCATCAAAGGCAACATCTGCATCAGCAAAGTGGCTTATGTTGAAGGTTTGAAGCACAACTTACTAGGCATAAGCCAGTTCTGCGACAAGGGTCTTGAAGTCAGGTTCCGCAAAGGTTTCTGTATCATAGAAACAAAGCCCGGTCAAACCATTATCAAGGCCAAGGGATAAGGGAATCTCTATCTTCTGGATTTTCAATCCTCTGAGGGACAAAACACCCTTTACCTTGTATCCCACAAGAGCGATGAAAATTGGCTATGGCACCAGAAGTTCTCACACCTGAATTTTGATGTCTTACGAAAATTAGCCAAATAGAAGTTGGTCAAGGGGATTCCTGATCTCAACTTTGAAAAAGATCATCTATGCTCAGCTTGTGAAATGGGAAAGCTAAAACGAGCCTCTCACCGAACAAAATCAGAAACCTCCTGCACCACGCCCTTGGATATGATCCATATTGATCTCTGTGGGCCCATCTCCACACAAATCCTCTCAATAAAGGAGTACATATTGGTACTCGTTGATGAATTCTCCAGATACACTTGGGTTGACATTGTGAAGAAGAAATCCAGTGTTCCTGACCTACTCATTGGGGTGATGAAAAGACTCTAAGTCCTTCTACATCGAAAACTCATTCAAGTTTGAATCGACAATGGAACTGAATTCAAAAATGCCAGAATCGATGAATACCTCATCAATGAAGGCATCACTCAAAACTTTTCAGCAGCCAGAACCCCACAACAAAATGGAGTGGTAGAACGAAGGAACAGAACCCTTGTGGAAGCAACAACGACCATGCTTGCTTCATCGGAGTTACCCATCACCTTCTGGGCTGAAGCAATTTCTACTGCATGCTTCACCYARAATMGRTCYATCATCAACAAGAGGCACCAGAAGACACCCTATGAGCTCATCAATCAGAGAAGACCAAATGTCAAGTATTTCCATGTATGTGGGTGCAAATGCTTTGTACTCAAAGATAGGGAGTATCTTGGCAAGTTCGACAAGAAAGCTGATGAAGGGATCTTTCTAGGATACTCTCAAGCTGCAAAAGCCTATAGAGTTTACATCACAAGGACAAAAATTGTCATAGAAAGCATCAATGTGTCCTTTGATGACTCCACACCAATGACTTCTGGACACGACAGTTCAGGACTCGAACTTCAAACAAGAGCATCGATTCATCACTTGGCAAACCCAATGAATCAGAGATAACTCAATTATTTGATGACATCTTCGAAGAAGAAGTAATTCCTGGACATGCACCTACTGCAAAATCCACTTCCAAAACCGATGAAGAACATGAAGTCTCCAATGCTAAAGGTACAACTCTTACTGAAACTCATGTTACTTCACCTTCTACTTCTTCTTTGTCTTCAGATCAAGAACCAGAACCAGAGTCTAACTTTGGAGATGATCTCTTCGAGGGTGAGCAAGCAGTTCCATCAGTCGATGAAGAACTGCATCCTACTGCTCTAGAACCCCAGTCAAGCACCAAGTGGACGAAAGACCATCCACATCGCCAAATCATTGGCGATCCAACATCTAGTTGAAAGACGAGATCAACAATAGCCAATGAATGCCTCTTCGCCAATTTCCTTTGCATGATTGAACAAAAAAAAATCTGAAGCCCTACAAGTTCCAAACTGGATAGACACAATGCAAGAAGAACTACTCCAGTTTGAGAGAAACAAGATATGGTCCCTTATGCCTCTACCCAAAGGGAAGACGACAATAGGAACCAAATAAGTCATCCGAAACAAGAAGGACGAAGATGACATAGTAATAAGGAACAAGGTCAGGCTTGTTGCCAAGGGCTACTGCTAGAAAGAGGGGATTGACTACGATGAGACATTTGCTCCCATTGCAAGATTTGAAGCCATCAGGATATTCCTAGCCTATGCAGCTCACAAAGGCTTTAAGGTCTATCAAATGGATGTCAAGTCTGCCTTCCTAAACGGAGTATGTCTACTTTCTGGACAAAGCCCTCTATGGGCTGAACCACGCACCCAGGGCCTGGTATGAAACTTTATCCACCTTTCTCATCAACAATGGCTTCGAAAAAGGTACAATCGATACAACCCTCTTGTTAGCTCTCATTTTCATTAATGTAAAAGTATGAAAAAGATTTCTGCAAGTGTTGACAGAAGGGTTCATTCCACAGAGGACCAACAACAGAAGATGTTCAATCGTACAAGTCAAGATTGACAACTCTTTATTCTTGAAAAGCCTTGGAGTTGAATGGATGCACCTCACCATGTCCATGAAGGCCACCTTAGATTTGGAAATGTGGACTCTGGCAGACTTGTTTGGATCTCTTAAAAGTCAAGAGCCTAAAGTTCTGCAAATGAAAAAGAACTATGGTGGCCCTCTAGCTCTAGTC
>NW_020203387.1:0-867 GCF_001531365.2 Cynara cardunculus var. scolymus | reverse complement strand
GCTCTCTGGAAAAGTAATGTCTAAGCATGAATATGCCTCAGATCTTGAAGTTAGTACTACACAAGTTGTAGAAACTGCTATTGATCTTGAGAAAGGAAAGMAAKAAWTTYGAAAACAAAGTAATTCTCAACGCTCTGTCTCTGCAACTCAAAAACCTATTTATACTTGGCAGCAATTGAAAAAATGGCCTCTGACGAATAATGCTTATGTCTCAGTGATTGCAGGAAAACCAAAGGGGGGACCAATACAGAAGAATTTTAAAAAGGATTTCAAAACAGAGCCTAGAATAGGAAAKRAAWCTTGTAATGAGAAGCCCATACCTAAGAAGGGCTCTAAAAACAAAATCTCTGTACCCTTCTTTGAGAATTTTAATGAAAAGTTTAAACAAGCTTATTGTGATGTCTTCTTTTGTGAATGTTTCAATATCATGCATACTCTATCCACTCACATTCACCACTCTTCTTGTTTAGTCTCTCACCCCAAGAGTCATGATTCTGGAGTGAATAAGAGACAAGTTGGTAATTCTTTTTCCAAGAAAAATAAATCCAAATCAAAGGATGCTACGGCATAGCTCAAAAATTCTAATGCTAAAGGACCCAATTGGAAGTGGGTACCTAAAATAAACGTTATATAATTGCAGAAGCAGCAGCATATGTCTACTTGGGTTGTTGACTCAGGTTGCTCGAGGCACATGATTGGTACATTAGAGCTTTTGTCCTCTTATTTAAAGCAAGAGGGAGGCTCTGTAGCTTTTGGTGGAAACCAAAAGGGGAAGATCAAGGGCTACGGGATGATCGTGAAGGGAGAGATTAAGATGAACCAAGTCTCATATGTGGATGGACTCAAACACAACCTAATAAGTGTTAG
>NW_020203386.1:16410-21303 GCF_001531365.2 Cynara cardunculus var. scolymus | reverse complement strand
GGACGAGTCATGCAACTTTGTTCTACATGAGTGGTGCACCCGACTACCCAATCAAGTGGAGAACCACCCAGGTCACCCTCAACATACTCTCGTTCTCTTACCAATTGTCCCTCACAAGCCTTTGGGTGTGTTCAAGTGTGTTGTTTGYGRCTTAGTATGCAATGGATTSGTCTATAGTTGCGTAGACTGTGACTACCACGTCGATGTTAGTTGTGCGTTCATACCTGAAAAGATAGTACATGATGCTCATCCAAATCATCTCATTTGGAGAGTTCAATCAAGATCTCATAAAAATCGTTGTCGTTCATGTGTATTTCCTTTTCATGGAAATGACTTTTCATTTAGTTGTCGTACTTGTGATTTTGATCTACATCCAGAGTGTGCTTTGTTATTACCTAAAACTATTAGGCACAAGTATGACAAACACCCCTTGAAGTTGAGTTATTTCCCAATTGAGAATCACAAAAGTAAATATTTTTGTGAAATTTGCGAGCAAGAATTCGATCCAGAACGTTGGTTTTATCATTGTGATAAGTGTGCGCAATCTATACATTGTGCTTGTGCTCCAATCATACTTAAGTCTGAAACTGCTCCGATTTCAGACTCTCATCAAAGAATTTATATGTTCGTGAACATAAAGTTTGGTGGCATTCATCGCACTAAAGTTCATGAACACCCTCTCTCATTTGTTCAAGGAATTGAGAGCGATGGTCGTTGTGATCGATGTAAATGGCCATTAAAGTATGAAATGATCTTGAAGTGTTCAAAATGTAAGTTTGCAATTGATTATGATTGTTATAGGAGTTTCAATTAAGAGTTTGTGAATCTGTTGGAATTGTATTTGTAAGTATTTTATACTCTTGTCTCTTTTTTATATATGTGCAAAAGAATATAACAAAAAAAAAGAATTTAATGGTGTAATCATTTTATTTATTCATCCCTAGTAATTGATTGATTGTTATATTTAAGTTCTATTCCAATATGGATACAAAGTAAATGTGAAAATTGACCTTTCCATGAATGATGTAATATATTGATTTGTTTAAAAACAGATAACAACATCTAATGATTTTTAGTCATTAATTATGATGAGATAATTAAATACTACTTTATATATCTTGAAAAACTAAGCAACGACCATCTCAATTAAACATATGGCCCCCAAGCTTACTACAAAAAATGGTTTTAGGACATTGTTTGCAATGAGTTTACGATGATCTAGATTCCCAAATTTAAGGGCTTGTAGATGTTGAAAAKAATATCATTTGGATCCGAGTTACAGCCTCATGACGCTTACTGCAAAAAAATGTTACAAAATGTTTATGATGACCTAGATTCCTAACTTTACCAGCTTATAAATTATGAAAACATGATTAACCTAAAAAATCGTCTTGGTCCAATTTATGATATTCTGAACTTCACTATAAAGTCGTTTGTCAAACGTTTACAAACCGGTTACGATGATCTAGACTCTCAAATTTTATCCGCTTGTTCGACCTATTGAAGGTCACCACGAAAATGGTCTCCTAAATTCTTATGAAATTGTTTACAACTTCGTGATCATTTTTGTATTGAACTTTGAAAAAGTTGTAATTCTTGATCTGTAATTCGGATCGACACGATAATCAAATTTATTTATTTTATAATTTATTATCCCTTTTTTTTATTAAATTTAAAGGGTCATAACTTTTAATTTATAACTTTGATCAACATGATGTTTTTACATTATTTTAATTTTTAAAATTCATAAACCGGTAAAAATTTAAAAATGTATCATTAAAACTAATTCATAAAATAGTCGTAAAATAAATGAGAGTTAAAAGTCAGTATGATTGAATATTTTGGGAAGAAAAAAAAGATAATGCAGATAATAAATTTAAAAGAAATACAATCCTGATATATATTCGAGAAAGTGACGTAACAGGGCTCATAATGTCATATTATGGTGCTACTAATTAAATACATTTTGCTTAAAGAAGTTGATATATATCTATATTGTATTATAAAACATTTGACAAAATCTCTTAAAAACAATATTTTATGCATTAAGTATTGTTTATTGATGCATATTACTTAAAATTCAAAACTACAAGTAAATTGTGCAGAAGTACAATTTATTAAAGCTCTATGTTTGAATTCATTATTACAAGTAGATTATACATAAGTATAACTTATTAAAGCTCTATATTTGAATTTGTGTAAGTAATTGCAAATAAATATAATTAAATATTGGATAAACATCTCATTTTAAATATAAAAAAATCTAAAATATGATTAGAATAATCATTGAGTTATAAAATAATATTTAATTTATTATCTTTATAAAAAAAATTATATTATTAAACCTAAATCGAATTACTTCGTTACATTAAATTAAATTGTAATAAAAAAATAGAATTATAGAAATTATACAAAACAAGAACTTTCAAAAAGTTAATTTAATACTAATATCGATATAGTTTTTTCAAATTTTTATGACATTTTATTCAAAAATAAAAACATTATCGTTTTCTCAAAACCACATAAAACCGTATGATATCGACATAGATAAAGATAAAACGAAAAGTTGAAATCGGGATGTGTGTCGATGCATTGCACGAGTACCTTTCTAGTAAGTTACAAGACTTGGGTGTTTGGAGCTTCATCTTAAAAATTATCAGTTCGAATGTTTCAAAGTTCACCAGAGATTTCACCAGTTATTCTCTAGAAACCTATAAAATTAGTCGAGATATACATAAGATGTCGTAGACAATCAGGATTAAAATAAAACGTACAATGACAGTCTTAGTTTAATAAATATGCATTTCATCCTAATGAAAACATTTTCCCTATTATGTAGAAAATGAAATTACTTTTAACCGAAATGGGTAAGAGTGATTTATAGGGAACGTATATGTTGTCCTTTTCGGAATTTGTATGAGTAACTTAGATCGTCATTTTGGAATGTTCAAGAGTGACTTAAAGGGGATCGTATCAAACTTTGGAAAAGATWGACGACTTGGGGGGAAGGCATATCCTTTCCTTTTAAAATGTGTATGAATGATACGACAAAATGTATCATTGTTTTTAATTGGGTGGGAGTTACTGGTATTCTACTTATAACCCATTTAAGATGATAGTATAGACATTACTATTTTGAAAAATCAATTAATAACCTTGTTCGCTCATTTTCAATTTACTAAAATCCATAAAGATGCACGTCTTCTTATTTAATTTTCAAAGAAAGTGGACATCAAACTTATGGAATAGACCCAATACACATGAGTCATCCACACCCATTAATCTTAGTCGATACTAACAAAGCCAACCTCCTCAAGAATAGAATTGTTATCTGCTCATAACCCAATAAAAAAGATTGAATTGTTATCTAATGACTAGTTATGTATCCGTGCAATGCGGCGGGAGCCGTGAATTTTAACGATTTTGAAGTTTCACTCGTTTTATTAGAGAAGATTTAACGATGATATAAGTTACACTTGGTCTTTACATATTAATACAATTTGAATAAATAAGAGTTATGGTTCCAATTACAGTCTATCGATGAAAAAAATTGTATGACAATTTAAAATCCAATATATTTAAACGACTCCACAAATTGTTCGATTTACACCAAGAGAAAAGAATCAAGAGATCGAGAACGAGACCGAGAGTTCTAGAGCAATTGAATTAGAGATGAATGAGAGAACTTTTAATAACTCATGATGAATATTAGTTTGAATCTCACATTGGGGGATGGAGAGAATACATAGAGGTATGGGAGGGTGAATGCATGAGTGAAATGTGTCAAAAGTATCTTGAGAACATGAAAAGAAAAGGTAATAATGTGCATTGGTAACTCGTACTATATGTCATTTTAATTGTAGATTAAAATATTTTAAGACTGAATGCATAAAGTAATAGTAATTAATGCATTATAAGTTGTTTTTATAACTTTTAAGACTTTCAGGACAAATGAATAGCTCCAACTCTCCAAGTCCAGGTTGAGGATCCAAAACTACCTTAGACCCAACTCCTAGTGAATGATGATGTTCCTGGTCAGGTCGAAGACAAGTTCAAACCCAGGTGTTAAAAAAATGCTAGTTATAAAAAAGATTTAATTTTTTAAAATTATTACAAGGAATATATTTTAATACAATTAATTCATCTCTTTTTTTTTTTTTTAAATGGGAAAAAGTTTAAAAAAGATCAATTAATTTTTTAGTTTAAATTATTTAATATTTAAACCTTTTTTTTAATAAAAAAGCATTGAATTTTTTTTTTCATTTGGAATATTTAACTCTCTGAATTATTTTTTTAAATAAAAAAATCACTTTCTTATTTTGAATGAATAAGTCTATAAAATATTTTTCTATTTAATAAACCATAATACTTTTAACTCAAAAAAGATTCATTTAACCGACTAGCAAAAGTTTGATGACTTATTTATTAAAAAATCAAAATTTTAATAATTCAGAATAAGAAAATCTAATGATTTTTACATTAAAAAAAATTCAACGACTTAATCATTTAAAATGAAAAAGTTTAAAGGTTTTTTTATTTTAAAAAATTAAGGACTAAACTATTTAAAACGGAAAGGTTGTATGGGCTTTTTTGGAAAAAATAATTTAAAAAAGGAAAAGATAAAGAAAATATACATAGAAGAAAATTGATATTTATCCCATATTTTTTATTTCATGCGTCTTTTTATTAAATATTAATCAAATGGGTATGACTTAATAATGTTTATGATCCATAATCCATAGCTTTAGTAATGGATTACTAGACTTGCATAAGATTAAGACATGCATTTCTCTTTTTAATTATTAGTTAGTAATATATGTATTTATAAATTATTTTAGAATAAAGATAAAGATATTCTTGTAATATAGTTCGAAAACAAGTATATTCAAACAT
>NW_020203386.1:10464-15785 GCF_001531365.2 Cynara cardunculus var. scolymus | reverse complement strand
AATTGTTATGAAATTGTTTACAACTTTGTGATCATTTTTTTAGTATACTTTGAAAAGTTGTAATTCTTGATCTGTAATTCGAATCAACACGATAATTGGATTTATTTATTTTATAATTTGTTATCCTTTTCTCTTAGTAAATTTGAAGGGTCATAACTTTTAATTTATAACTTGGATCAAAATGATGTTAAATAATGTGATAACCGGATCCTGATTATCACCCGAGGTAACTAATACATAATTATTTGTTAAATAATTATGTGACAACATGATAAATTGTTATATTTGATCATGTTAGTATGTGAATTATATGCATAATATAGATGCATGTATGAGATTATGTGTATATGTGGGTATAATTATATATATATATATATATATATATATATATATGATGAAATACATGCATAGGTGTGTATATGTATATGATTTTACATGCATGCATGAATTGGGTATTTGAAAGGGATGAATGTGTATGCATGGGTTATGGTAATGTGAATGCATGCATGTGAAGAAGGTTGTAGTAGCCGCCTTCCTGTTTAGGAAAGGTATAAAAGGGAGGTTGAACCTACATTGTAATCTCTTGCTATTTTTGAGACCTTAATTGAGCGATTTAAGAAGAGTGTTGATCGGATTGTTTTTGGTGACCGGATTACAAGTTGGTTTTCAAGTGACTGATTTTTAAAAGGCTTTCAAGGTGAGTGGTTTAAACTGCTTTTAAACTCTGCATAGTTGTATAATTGACTATATAAGTTATTCGATGCTTTGAAAATTAACCATATAGGTGTTATTCGGATTAGACTTAAATCGGCCAAGAGTCAGGAGGTTTAGTCTTAAACCGGACAAGGGTTGGGCGACTTATACCATAAACCGCACAAGGTATGGGCGAGTTATAGATAAATCGCCTGGTGAATGATGTTCGGATTAGTCTTAAACCGGATGGAAGTTGAGCGATTTAAGCCCTACATCGGTCAAGGCACGAGCGACTTAAAAATAAACCGCCTGGTGCATTGTCCGGATTAGAATAAACCGGATGTGAATTGAGCGATTTATGTATAAACCGCTCGAGTGTTAAGCGGTTTAGCTCTAAACCGATAATGTCTTAACCAGTTTAAAAGTTGTTTTATATAAAAGTTTTGGTAATTTTCACCCTGCAAGAACATAAATAGGGTAACTCACTAGACCTTTCGATCTAACCCTCGTTTTGTGATTTTAAATATGTATTGCAAGAAGTGTTGACAGAAAAGGGAAGGGAAAAATGTATTAATTTTCTTATATGTTTATCTACATGAAGAATGGAAGATGATATGTATAGTTTTGGTAGATGAACGTGGATTAATACAAGAATTTGTATTTTGAATTTTTGGACCATGTATTTTGTACTAGTAGATTCTTGTATTAAGGGACCAATGTGGTGTATAAACATGTATTTCTTATGTATGAAGTATGTGTTACACGCAATGTGTAGAATGGGATGTTACAAATAATTATAAGACATTTTATAATAATACTTTACATCTTACTGTTTAGAAGTATTAAAGTTAAAAAAAAAGATATACAGAGGTGATACCAAAGATAAAGAAAAATTATATCGCTTGCGTTCATTTACAGTAAGCTAAGAGTGATATAAGAAACATAGCATCTTTTTAAATGGGAGTGACAGAGTAAATGTATTATCCTTCTTGATACGTAGGCACCAAATTTTCAGTTTGTATTATTTCATATTATTAACCCTTCTTCAATTTCAAATCAAAAGTATAAAAACTATAAGTGCTACAAAAAGAATCAGGTTTATAGGACGCATAAAATGTCCGGGTGTCCTAATAGACTATATTAAAGGAGTTGAGTTTATAGGAGTGTATTCTATTTAAAGTTGTAGTAAGTTTATATGACGCCCAAAAAGCTTTTTTGGACACGTTTTGCATTAAAGTGTCCTATTAGCTATTTTATATAACATTATTTGAAAAAGTGTCTTATAAATCCAACGTCCTATAAAAAAGATGTGTGTACAGAAGACTTCTTAGAGATGTTTTAATAAAAAAATGTCTTAAAAAACTTGTTAAAACACTCAAAAGCGTCTTATAAACTTATTATAACACCTTGTGATAATACACAAAGGTTTGTTTATATAAAATTAAATCCTATGAACCGGTCTATTAGGATACTTAAACACTTTTGGCTTCCTATAAACTCAACTTTGTTGGAGTGAAGGGTGCTTTTGATACAGGGGAGATGACAAAGCAATAAAACTTGTTTATTTCACACAATCATATCTAGTTATTTGATATGAGTTTATTCAATCAAGGGGTGGTAAACTATGAAATTAAAATTATAATATTCTTACTGATTTATCTATACTATATTATAAAGCATTTGACAAAAACTCTTAAAACCATTTTTTTTTGCATGAAGTACTGTTTATTAATGCATATACTTAAAATTCAAGATTACAAATAAACTGTGCATAAGTACAACTTATTAAAACTTCATGTTTGAATTCGTGTAACTAACTGCAGATAAACATCGTCAAATACAAGATAAACATTTTCATTTTAAATATAAAAAATCTAAAATATAATTAGGATAATCATTGAGTTCTAACATATTACTTAATATTATTCTTATAAAAAAATTATTAAATCAAAAATAAAATACTTCGTTATTAAATCTAAATTAAATTATAATAAAAAGATTGAATTACAAAAATTATACAAAAGCAATAACTTTTAAATAGTTAATTTGATACTAATATTGATATATTTATTTTCGAATTTTTATGATATCTTCAAATTTATATTTTATTCAAAAATAAAATCGTTATTCTTTTCTCAAAACCACATAAAACCGTATTAAAACATCTATAGAGACGGAATAAAAACGAAATATTAAAATCGAGATATATCTTGTTGTATTACGCGAGTACACTTCTAGTACTTAATTATAATAATTATATCCTTGAAAATACACTTATTAATTGATAACTTTAGCGTAATTAGTTCAAAGGGGGTAAACTGGAAATTTGGGAAGCTAAGGGTCAATCTTGAAATCTCAAAGGATAGAAACAAATCAGGCGATTCACATGAATCTCGCTCAAATCAAATCGACCCAAACCATATATATATTGTCTTGTAATCAATTAGGAGATCATAGTCTCTTTAAGAATTTGTGTTAAAAACAATTAAAGTGAGAAACATAAGAATGGATCTGGACCCTTAATTACTTTTAATCTTAAACTCACTCATGAATAACGTTTGATACGAGGATTGATCATGTGCATCTCAGTGTATATCTTATCTAGGTGCATCTACAAATTGAGATCCCTTCCTGGTTACCTTAACTTTCATTCTTACTGGAATCCAACCCTATTACAGTTTGGCGTGCGAATTAAGCTAAGGATAGAACTCATAACGAAAGAGAAGACCCGAAACACGACTTACCAAAAAAGGAAACATGGGATCATAAAGAAAGCTATTGAATTCACGGTTCTTTGTGATGTTGATACCATTATCATCATCTACTATAACCAGCCCGAGATTTGGCCGGAAAACCCCAATCAAATCAAGTATACGATCGCCTCTTACAAAGTGAAAAAAGTGAAGCTAGGAAGAGAACTTACGACCTCAAGGACTTCTTTCAGGACCGAAAGAAAAAGATTGAAGACGAGCTTGTCAAGGCCCAGAAAAGAAACATGGAATCCAAGTACTCAACTTGGTTCGATGAGCTTAATGGTTTATCGGAGGGGAAATAGAGAGATTTTCTATCGGATTGGAAAACGAGGAGACTATTGTGAGAGGCCAGCTCGAACTCAAGAAGAAAAACATCAACGTGCAGATGCCAATGCCATTCCCGTTTATTCACCATGTGGCTTTGTACCCAAGTCTTGATCAAGTTCAAGTGGTTTACCAGCATTTGATGAACCATGGTCTTAGGTGGTTTGGTTATCTGGTTTCTGAGGGTGGTATGGTTTACGATAACCCGACCCATTGGCTCTTCAGCAGGTGGTGCAATGCAGTCTTATGTCGGGAGTTGGTATTGCAAGATTCACAAGTGAATCATGATCATGTGTATGAATCTATGATGTTGTTGGGGATTTTTGATGGATGCTCATGGAGGAGGGTTTATGGCTTAATTAAGTAAGCAGTTAATTCTTGTATTAGTTTTTTTAACCGTTAAAACTTTGTTAATTAGAGATAATGATTTGAATCCTGTTTTAAATATTAAGGGGTGAAAAATCATAACTTTAAATTTTTTGGGGCGACTCTATAAATTGCAATAACTTTCAGGACACATGAATAGCTCCAACCCTCCAAGTCCAGGTTGAGGATCCGAAACTACCTTGGACCCAGGTCCTGGTGAATGGTGATGGTCCTGTTGGTGAGACTAAAGACAAGTTCAAACCTAGGTGTTAAAAAAAATGCTAGTTATATAAAATATTTAATTTTTTAATATTATTACAAGGAATAACTTTTAATACAATTAATTCATCTCCTTCTTTTTGGTAAAAAAGGGAAAAGTTTAAAAAAGATCGATTAATTTTTTAGTTTAAATGATTTAGTCTTTAAACCTTTTTTAATGAAAAAGCATTGAATTTTTTTTTCATTTTAAATATTTAACTCTCTGAATTTTTTTTAAATAAAAAAACCATTAGACTTTCTTATTTTGAATGAATAAGTCTATAAACATTTTTTTAATTAATAAACCATCATATTTCTAACTCAAAAAAGTTACATATAACCGATTAGCAAAAGTTTGATGACTTATTTATAAAAAAAAAAATCAGAATTTAAATCATTCAGAATAAGAAAATCTAATGATTTTTTCATTAGTTATAAAATTCAACGACTTAATCATTCAAAATGATAAAGTTTAATGGTTTTTTTATTTTTAAAAAATTAAGGACTAAACTATTCAAAACAGAAAGGTTGTATAGGCTTTTTTGGAAAAAATAATTTAAAAAAGGAAAATATAAAGAAAATATACAAAGAAGAAAATTGATATTTATCCAATATTTTTAATTTCAAGCGTCGTTTTATTAAATATTAATAAAATGATGATGACTTAATAATGTTTATGATCCATAATCATAGCTTTAGTAATAGATTATTAGAGTTGCATAAGATTAAGACATGCATTTTCTCTTTTTAATTATTAGTTAGTAATATATGTATCAATAAATTATTTTAGAATAAAGATAAAGATATTCTTGTAATATAGTTCGAAAACAAATATATTCAAACATCAAGTTATCTCTTGCTTCTAATAAAAGAAAAGCATCAAAGACAGATCATACAAAACATGGCTTATGTAACCTCTTTTCTTTC
>NW_020203386.1:4179-8964 GCF_001531365.2 Cynara cardunculus var. scolymus | reverse complement strand
TTGTGCGTTCATACCTGAAAAGATAGTACATGATGCTCATCCAAATCATCTCATTTGGAGAGTTCAATCAAGATCTCATAAAAATCGTTGTCGTTCATGTGTATTTCCTTTTCATGGAAATGACTTTTCATTTAGTTGTCGTACTTGTGATTTTGATCTACATCCAGAGTGTGCTTTGTTATTACCTAAAACTATTAGGCACAAGTATGACAAACACCCCTTGAAGTTGAGTTATTTCCCAATTGAGAATCACAAAAGTAAATATTTTTGTGAAATTTGCGAGCAAGAATTCGATCCAGAACGTTGGTTTTATCATTGTGATAAGTGTGCGCAATCTATACATTGTGCTTGTGCTCCAATCATACTTAAGTCTGAAACTGCTCCGATTTCAGACTCTCATCAAAGAATTTATATGTTCGTGAACATAAAGTTTGGTGGCATTCATCGCACTAAAGTTCATGAACACCCTCTCTCATTTGTTCAAGGAATTGAGAGCGATGGTCGTTGTGATCGATGTAAATGGCCATTAAAGTATGAAATGATCTTGAAGTGTTCAAAATGTAAGTTTGCAATTGATTATGATTGTTATAGGAGTTTCAATTAAGAGTTTGTGAATCTGTTGGAATTGTATTTGTAAGTATTTTATACTCTTGTCTCTTTTTTATATATGTGCAAAAGAATATAACAAAAAAAAAGAATTTAATGGTGTAATCATTTTATTTATTCATCCCTAGTAATTGATTGATTGTTATATTTAAGTTCTATTCCAATATGGATACAAAGTAAATGTGAAAATTGACCTTTCCATGAATGATGTAATATATTGATTTGTTTAAAAACAGATAACAACATCTAATGATTTTTAGTCATTAATTATGATGAGATAATTAAATACTACTTTATATATCTTGAAAAACTAAGCAACGACCATCTCAATTAAACATATGGCCCCCAAGCTTACTAAAAAAATGGTTTTAGGACATTGTTTGCAATGAGTTTACGATGATCTAGATTCCCAAATTTAACGGCTTGTGGATGTTGAAAAGAATATCATTTGGATCCGAGTTACAGCCTCATGACGCTTACTGCAAAAAATGGTTACAAAATGTTTATGATGACCTAGATTCCTAAATTTACCAGCTTATAAAATTGTTTGCTAAATTGTTATGAAATTGTTTACAACTTTGTGATCATTTTTKTAGTATACTTTGAAAAGTTGTAATTCTTGATCTGTAATTCGAATCAACACGATAAATGGATTTATTTATTTTATAATTTGTTATCCTTTTCTCTTAGTAAATTTGAAGGGTCATAACTTTTAATTTATAACTTGGATCAAAATGATGTTTTTACATTATTTTAATTTTTAAAATTTGTAAACTGGTAAAATTTAAAAATCTTAATCATTAAAACCAATTCATAAAATAGTCGTAAAATAAATGAGAGTAAAAAGTCAGTATGATTGAAGTTTTTGGAAAGAAAAAAAAAAGATAATGCAAATAATAAATTTAAAAGAAATACAATCCTGAAATATATTCGAGAAAGTGACATAACAGGGCTCATAATTTCATATTATGGTGCTACCAATTAAATACATTTTGCTTAAAGAAGTTGATATATATATATATATATATATATATATTATTTTAAAGAATTTGATAAAAACTCTTAAAAACCATTTTTTATACATTAAGTACTGTTTATTGATGCATATTACTTAAAATTTATGACTACAAGTAATTGTGCAGAAGTACAACTTATTAAAGCTCTATGTTTGAATTCGTTTAACTAACTGCTGATAAACATAATCAAATAGATGATAAAAATCTCATTTTAAAATATAAAAAAACTAAAATATAATTAGGATAATTATTGAGTTCAAACAAAATAATTAATTATCATATTTATAAAAAATTTTATTATGATACCAAATATAAATTACTTCGTTATCTATACTATATTATAAAGCATTTGACAAAAAGTCTTAAAAACTATTTTTCATGCACGAAGTACTGTTTATTGATGCATATTACTTAAAATTCAAGATTACAAGTAATTATATGTAAGTACAACTTATTAAAGCTCCGTATTTGAATTTGTGTAACTAATTGCAGATAAATATAATCAAATATTTGATAAACATCTCATTTTAAATATATAAAAAATCTAAAATAATCATTGAGTTATAAATTAATACTTAATTTATCATCTTTATACAAAAATTATATTGTAAAACCTAAATCGAATTACTTCGTTACATTAAATTAAATTATAATAAAAAATTTGAATTAAAGAAATTACACAAAACAAGAACTTTCGAAAAGTTAATTTCATATTAATATCGATATAGTTTTTTAAATTTTTTATGATATTTTATTCAAAAATAAAAATATTATCGTTTACTAAAACCACATAAAACCGTATTATATCAACATAGATAAAGATAAAACGAAAAGTTGAAATCGGGATGTGTGTCGATGCATTGCACGAGTACCTTTCTAGTAAGTTACAAGACTTCGGTGTTTGGAGCTTCTTCTTAAAAATTATCGGTTCGAATGTTTCAAAGTTCACCAGAGATTTCACCAGTTATTCTCTAGAAACCTATAAAATTAGTTGAGAGAGACATAAGATGTCTTAGACAATCACGATTAAAATAAAACGTGCAATGACAGTCTTAGTTTAATAAATATGCATTTTATACTAATGAAAACATTTTCCCTATCATGTAGAAAATGAAATTACTTTTAACCGAAATGGGTAGGAGTGATTTATAGGGAACATATATGTTGTCCTTTTCGGAATTTGTATGAGTAACTTAGATCATCATTTTGGAATGTACAAGAGTGACTTAAAGGGATCGTATCAAACTTTGGAAAAGATAGACGACTTGGGGGGAAGGTATATCCTTTCCTTTTAAAATGTGTATGAATGATACAGACAAAATGTATCATCGTTTTTAATTGGGTGGGAGTAACTGGTATCCTACTTATGACAGTATAGACATTACTATTTTAGAAAATCAATTAATAACCTTGTTCGCTCATTTTCAATTTACTAAAATCCATAAAGATTTTGAAGATGCACGTCTTTTTATTTAATTTTCAAAAAAAAGTGGACATCAAACTTATGGAATAGACCCAATACACATGAGTCATCCACACCCACTAATTTTAAGGGGCTGTTTACCAAACAATTACCCGGTAAGCACTTGTCGGTAAATTTAACACTATCGTTTACTTACCGGATAAGATTTTTGTCCACAAAAACGGTATCGTATGCAACAATTTACCCGGTAAGCGCTTACCGTGGTAAGAGTTGTCGCCTTCACTTACCGGGTAAGACTTTTGGTCCTTGTCTCGCTCTTACCGGATAAGATTTTTGATCCTTACCATATTCATCCGGTAAGGTAAAATGACTTGGTTTTCACTTACCCGAGTAAGCGTTTGGTAAACGGCCCCTTAGTCGATACTAACAAAGCCAACCTCCTCTAGAATTAAATTGTTATATGCTTATAACCCAATAAAAAAGATTGAATTGTTATGTAATGACTAGTTGTGTACGCGTGTAATGCGGCGGGAGCCGTGAATTTTAATGATTTTGAAGTTTCACTCGTTTTATTAGAGAAGATTTAACGATGATATAAGTTACACTTGGTCTTTACATATTAATACAATTTGAATAAATAAGAGTTATGGTTCCAATTACAGTCTCTCAATGAAAAAAAAATGTATGACAGTTTAAAATCCAATATATTTAAACGACTCCACAAATGTGTTCGATTTACACCAAGAGAAAAGAATCAAGAGATCGAGAGCGAGACCGAGAGTTCCAGAGCAATTGAATTAGAGATTAATGAGAGAACTTTTAATAACTCATGGTGAATATTAGTTTGAATCTCAACTTGGGGGATGGGGAGAAGACATAGTGGTATGAGAGGGTGAATGCATGAGTAAAAGGTATCAAAAGTATCTTGGAAACATGAAAAGAAAAGGTAATAATGTGCATTGGTAACTTATACTATATGTCATTTTAAATGTAGATTAAGAGATTTTAAGACTGAATGCATGAAGTAGTAGTACTTAATGGCATTATGAGTTGTTTTTAAGACTTTGTGCATAGATATATAGTACTTTATGGATTAAAAATGATTTTTATAACTCTTGACAAATTTGGTTTATAAGGTAGTATAGATATAGATAATTTTAATGTAATTTGTGCAAAGGAGGTAAACTGAAATTTTGGGAAGCTGAGGGTCAATCTTGAAATCTCAAAGACTACAAACAAATCAGGCGATTCACATTCAGAATCTCGGTCAAATCAAATCGACCCAAACCATCTATATATATTGTCTTGATACCAATTAAGAGATCATATGTATCTTTAAGAATTTGTGTTAAAAACAATTTGAAGCTAAGTATCGTGTGAGAAGAACAGTTAAGGAGAGAAACATAAGAATGGATTTGGTCTCCTGATCACTTTTAATCTTAAATCCATCCATGAATAGCGTTTGATACGGGGATTGAGCTTGTGCATCTCAGTGTATATCTTATCCATGTGCATCTCATCGTAAATCTACGGATTGAGATCCCTTCTTGGTTACTGAGGAACAGCTTCATCGTCCATTTGTTTAACAACTCTTTGAACCTTTCCTAAGCGTCAGGAACAGCTTCATCGTCCATTTGTTTAAAAAGGCAAATTTCATTTCTGGACTTAGCGTTCCTAGTTGGTGGGAAATATTTTCGCAAAAACTTTTCCGCCATATTACTCCATGAAGGCACAGACCCC
>NW_020203386.1:0-2259 GCF_001531365.2 Cynara cardunculus var. scolymus | reverse complement strand
AACTAGTTCAAAACCAACTTAAAAGTACATAATACAAACTATTAATTAGAAAGCAACTAATATAAGTCTTGTTACATATCACTAATCAGTTCAAAATACAGCAGATTAAAGCTTTAGAAAGCTTTCAAAAGTCCTCCCAAAGTCATGTCAACTTCTCCAAGTCTCTTCCATCTTTCTGTCAAACATCAGGTCTTGCTACCACATTTCCGTAGCATCCGMTGGCTTCAATCTGTCCAAAACAAGATCAAATTTGATCAAAATCCACTAAACACAGGTTCCACATTMATTTTAGCTTACAAACARATAAAAGAGATAAAATGACTCAAACTTGGGATATGAAAGCAAAATAACCTATCTAAAAGAGACTAAAAAGGTACTTTACATACTAAATACTTAGTACGTATCAGTTACCTTAACTCTCATTCTTACCGGAACCCAACCCTATTATAGATGGGGCGTGCAAATTAAGCTAACGATGGAACTCATAATGAAAGAGAAGACCCGAAATACGACCTACCAAAAAAGAAAACATGGGATCATAAAGAAAGCTACTGAATTCACAGTTCTTTGTGATGTTGATACAATTGGTTGTTCAACAGATGGTGCAATGTAGTCTTATGTCAGAGTTGGTATTGTCAGATTCACAAGTGAATCATGATCGTGTGTATGATGTTGTTAGGGATTGTCAGAGTTGTGTATGATGTTGTTGGGGATTGATACCATTGGTTGTTCAACAGATGGTGCAATGTAGTCTTATGTCAGAGTTGGTATTGTCAGATTCACAAGTGAATCATGATCGTGTGTATGATGTTGTTGGGGATTTTGTGATGGATGCTCATCGAGGAGGGTTTATGGCTTAATTAAGTAAGCAGTTAATTCTTGTAATAGTTTTTTTAACCGTTAAAACTTTGTTAATTAGAGATAATGATTTAAGAATTTGTGTTAAGAACAATTTGAGGCTAAGTACGTGTGAGAAGAACAGTTAAGGTGAGAAACATAAGAATGGATCTGGTCTCCTGATCACTTTTAATCTTAAATCCATCCATGAATAGCGTTTGATACGGGGATTGATATTGTGCATCTCAGTGTATATCTTATCTAGGTGCATCTCATCGTAATGTGCATCTACGGATTGAGATCCCTTCCTGGTTACCTTAACTCTTATTCTTACCGGAACTCAACCCTATTATAGATGGGGCGTGCGAATTAAGCTAATGATGGAACCCATAACGAAAGAGAAGACCCGAAACACGACTTACTTAAAAAGAAAACATGGGATCATAAAGAAAGCTACTAAATTCACAGTTCTTTGTGATGTTGATACCATTGTTCAGCAGGTGGTGCAATGCAGTCTTATGCCAGGAGTTGATATTGCCAGATTCACAAGTGAATCATAATCACGTGTGAGATGTTGTTGGGGATTTTGTGATGGATGCTCATCGAGGAAGGTTTATGGCTTAATTAAGTAAGCAGTTAATTCTTGTAATAGTTTTTTTAACCGTTAAAACTTTGTTAATTAAAGATAATAATTTGAACCTTGTTCTAAATATTAAGGGGTGAAAATCATAACTTTAAATTTTTTGGAGCGACTATCTAAATTGCAATAACTTTCAGGACACATGAATAGCTCCAACTCTCCAAATCCAGGTTGAGGATCCAAAACTACCTTGGACCCAGGTCCTGGTGAATGGTGATGGTCCTGTCGGCCAGGCTGAAGACAAGTTCAAACCCAAGTGTTAAAAAAATGCTAGTTATAAAAAATATTTAATTTTTTAAAATTGTTACAAGGAATATATTCTAATACAATTAATTGATCTCCTTTTTTTTTTTTGGTAAAATGGGAAAAAGTTTAAAATAGATCAATTAATTTTTTAGTTTAAAGATTTTTAAACCCTTTTTTTAATAAAAAAAGCATTGATTTTTTTTTTCGTTTGGAATATTTAGCATTTTGAATTATTTTTTTAAATAAAAAAATCATTAAAGTTTCTTACTTTAAATGAATAAGTCTATAAATATTTTTTTAATTAATAAACCATCATATTTTTAACCCAAAAAAGTTACATTTAACCGACTAGCAAAAGTTTGATGACTTATTTATTAAAAAATCTGAATTTTAATCATTCAGAATAAGAAAATCTAATGATTTTTTCATTAGAAAAAAAAATTCAACGATTTAATCATTCAAAATGAGAAAGTTTAATGGTTTTTTTATTTTAAAAAATTAAGGACTAAACTATTCAAAACGGAAAGGTTGTATGG
>NW_020203385.1:20686-23555 GCF_001531365.2 Cynara cardunculus var. scolymus | reverse complement strand
GATATAAATTTCTGGAATGCTCTTTAAGAGTTACAAAGCTCTTTTCTGACTCAACAATCTTCTCTCTCAACTCTTTTACAATATCTGCCATTAGAAACAAATTGATCAGTTAAGGATCTATGCAGTGAAATCAGTGAAAAAGAAATAAGAACAGTTAAGCTCAAAAGGAATAGAAAAACACAAAAATTGAAAACACACACAAAAACAGATATACAATGATCCAAAAAGAAAATCTAAACACAAACAAACTAAGAAATCAAAACACAACAAATATAAGCCAAAAAAAAATAATGTCCAAGACCAAAAACTGATTCTAAGTCCAAATCAAACAATAGCAACTCTTTACAATACAGATGTGGAACAAAAAAAAATTTCTATCTGTTCTCGAAATTCTATCCAAAAATCCACTTGAAAGCTTCTAGTATGGATGCACTTCTCACGGCTCTTAATTGGGCAACACCTTCGTATAAGTCACTTTGCACCAAACAACTCACTTACTGTCACAACAAGTATCTAAACCAGATCCTGCTGTTGCTCTTAGCTTCTCCTATGATCAACCTGTCACACTTCAAAAAACTGCAGCTTCAAGACTTCTAACAGCAAGATTAACACCAAATCTGTGCAGTCACAAAAGCTTTTATATGCAAAAGTGGACAAAAGATGCAATTCACAAAAATTTAGTAGACTGAATTCCAAATCCGATCAAGAAACAGTTGAGCGATATGAATTCACAAATCTGATTGAAAGCACAGGTTGTGTCAATCACAAAGGGCAAACACAAAGAATCTTGCAAAGAACTTGTCACCTGCACACTGTCACTGTCACAGTTTGAGTGTAAACCGATCACAACTAGACCATTAAATATGTCACAGCTTGAGGTTTAAACTGGATAGCATGCAAAATAGCAACAATATAGAAACTGTTATGTAAAACAGTAACTATTTCAAATTGGTGTGACCAACAAAAAAGAAACCAACAAAAAAACTGCTGCTGTTTAATCTTAAACACTTGATGTAAAGTCAAAACAGATCAATATGCAGCTGCTGCTGTTTTAGTCCTGTTGTCAAGACCTGCTGTCAAAATAACAAAACCTGTTATTGCAAACACAACCTGCTGTCAATAGAACTTAACTTGACAAAACTTGATGCTTAAACCGAACACAACAATGAATGTAAACCTGACAAAACAGATTGAACTCAAAACAAATTGAACTCAAAACAGATTGAACTCAAAACAGATTGAACTCAAAACAGATTGAACTCAAAACAGATTGAACTCTCAAAACCGGACAGCTTAAGAGTATAAACCGGCTGCTGTTTCAGTCCTTATGCTCAAAACAGATTTATCAACCAAATCAAAATAAAGTTGCTGTTTCAGTTCAGTTTAAAATAGACAAACAATATAACCAACAATCAACCAATCTGTTTAGCAGTTCACTGTTTAGCTGCTGTGTCAAACCTATAACAGCAAAACCAAAACAGTCTACAAAAACCTGTCAAAGTTTGAGACTTAAATTGGACAGCATGTATTTTAAGTTTGTCAAAACCAGTATAAACCGGACAGCACAACAATTTAAACCAGACAGCATAAAAGTCTTAACCTGATAACAGTCTAAACAACACACAATTAGAAATACTCAACCTCACCAACCTCACCAGCAGCAAATTGATGTTAAAAAAAATCGATTCTTGTCAAGATATTGAACAATTTATCAAATTGAATTAAGAATCAACGAACAATCAAGAATCTGGGTAAGTGGAATTAAGCGGATTAGAAATCCGGACAGCTCTATGCATAGAATTTCTAAGTCCTAAACCAGTCAAGAGTAAACCTAATCCGGTCACAAATCCGTTCAAGAGTTAATCGGTTTAGGTATAAACCGCTCAAATCGAAAACCTAAACCTTAGATGGAAGACTTACATGTTGTACGAATCCGAGCACTAATCCGGTCAAGAGGTGACCGGTTTAGATGAACATCGTTCAAGAGGTGTGCGGTTTACCTCTTATCCGCTCGAGCTGCGTGCGGTGTAGACATAGCCTAGAAATCGATTAAGCTTTGAATCAAACCGGATAACAATCCGGTCAAGGCTCCTGGCGTTTACCTCTTCTCTGTTCAAGTTACACGCGGTTTAGACGAACACCGCTCTTCTTCTACTAATCCGCTCAAATCTATGAAGCCTTCAATTGAGTCTGTTGGGGAAGAACAAGGCTAAATGAACAGATTAGTTTGTTGGGCCTTGATAATGGGCTTAAAAAATTGAGCGGTTTAACAAAAATCAACCAAACAAAACAATTAAAAACAGATCAAAACTATTAAAAACACAAAAAACTGAAAAATTTTAACAAAAAATGGATCAAAAACACTGGTTTAAAAAAAAATTCAAGAACATGAAAAAAATTTAAAACAATAAAATCCGATTAAATCTTGAAAAAAATGATCAAATCACAAAAATTTGTGAATAACAAAGATTCACAACACGATTCCGAGCATTTTGATCATGTTTTTAACACAAAAACACAAGATTTTTATGAAAAATCGGATCAAAATCTAAAAAAAATCAAGAACACGAAGAACACAAAAAAATTCTAGATTTTTTTTACTTATCTTCAATTTCTTCCTCTGATTTCTTGCATCCTGCTTTGATACCAATTGTGGAGTCCATTTAACACTGATCAATCTTCAATCTTCATATCAATAATGGCAGATTTGGATATTTCTTGTAAGAACATCATATGAACATTAAGAACAATGAGAGAGAGAGAAAGTCAAACTATATATTTCAGTCAAACCTCTCTATTACGTATGAAATATTACAAATGAGCTCTCCTCTCATCTAATTACAAAGACCACCTTCTATTTATATGGTCA
>NW_020203385.1:11974-14046 GCF_001531365.2 Cynara cardunculus var. scolymus | reverse complement strand
GCTCTGGTCGTGAAACCAGAAGCTCTGGAAGAGAGACCAAAGGGGGTCTGGTAGAGAGACCAGAGGGGCTCTGGTCGAGTATGTTGAAATATATTATAAGTCTGGTTAGATAAACCAGAGGCTCTGGTTGTGAAACCAGAAGCTCTGGAAGAGAGACCAGAGGGGCTTTGGAAGAGAGATCAGAGGGGCTCTTGTCGAGGATGTTAAAATATATTCTAAGTCTGATTAGTTCAACCAGCGACTCTGGTTGTGAAGACAAGAAGCTCTGGAAGAGAGACCAGAGGGGCTCTGGTCCTGATTGTCGAATTATATTCTAAGTCTGGTTGGTTCGACCAGAGGCTCTGGTTGTGAAGACCAGAAACTCTGGAAGAGAGACCAGAGGGGCTCTGGTCCGGAATGATTGAAATATTTTTTATGTGTGGTTTAGAACCTGAGGCTCTGGTCGTGAAGACCAACAGCTCTGGAAGAGAGACCAGAGGGGCTATGGTCCTGGTTGTCGAAATATTTTCTAAGTATTGTTTAAAACCAGAGGCCCGATTGACTGAAGCAGTGTGTTTGTAATGGCGGTGTAACCGCGAGAGAGATGTAATGGCGGTGTAACCGCGAGAGAGATGTAATGGCGGTGTAACCGTGAGAGAGATGAAATGGCGGTGTAACCGCGAGAGAGATGTAATGGCGATGTTACCGCAAGAGACATAAATATGTTTATATATCGGAACAGGTTTGATTCTAAACTTTTTGTTTAGAATGTATGTTGTTTGTTTGAGATTTATACACTCACTAGACCTTTTTGGTCTAACGCTTAGTTGTTGGACTAACCGGTTTTGCAGATCATCATACCTCACAGGATAAAGGAAGGGGAAAAGTTTAATGTTGATGGCATTTTGTTTACTCATATATGTATTAAAGAAAGTTTTTATTAGTTCATGTTTTGTAACAATACTATTTTTAGTATTATGAGTATGATGATGTGAATTATCTGTACATGGGCTATATTGGTTGTTTCAGTGGAACTCTGATTTAATAATGATATTTTTATCGAGATTTGGCAAATTATATTTTAGTTATAAATTAAATGGGCTTTATTTTGCTTAAAGGAAACATAATTTTTTTTATTGGACTTGGGCCTTAAGAGGCCAGCCCATTTCCTTTCTTTAAACCTACATATAAATACCCAACATTCTTTGAAAAACTCTCATTTTTCATCCTCATTTTGCAAAAGAAACCTTTCCTCTCCCTAATCTCCTTCTCTCTCTCTAAATCAAACCCTCCAGCTGAGTTCATCTTCAAACATCTTTAGAAATCTGTCAATCTTGAAGAATATCCAAGATTTCAAGAAAAAGGTATTATACTAGTTATCTTACCTTTATAAAATAGCAAAGATTCTCATTTTTCGACACCTACTTCCCGTTCTTGTAGTTAAAATTTCTGGAGAATTCAAAGGGGAGATTATACATCAAATACATGAAAATGTCTTCAAAAGGATGATAATCTATAATCCACGATCTTCGAACTCTAAGAAAGTAGGAGAAAACCACATTGCATGTGGAATTTAATCATGAAGAGATGTATTTTGAAAATTTACAGATTCTGTTAGCACTTGTGTCGACTGTATCCTTCAAAATAAAAGTCCAAATGTTATGATTTTTCTTCTAAAACGTACTATGATGACAAGATTATGGTGCAAAAAAAACATTGCTGACAGAATCTTGCATGCATCTTAAATCGGTCATATCTTCTTCAAAACTCATTGAAAATGGATGATTCTTTTTCTGGAAGTTAGCCTTATGAGTTAGCTTTAAAATAAAGTTAAAATCACTGAAAAATGATGAGTTTAGACCCCCCAAATGGCCGTCACTCGAAGAGTGTGCAATCTGTATTGGAGGCTGTGTCACTCAAGGTTGTAGGGTATTAATGAGTGCCTTAAATCCATTCAAAATTCTTGATATTTGGGAAAAGTCTGCCTAACTCATTATTTTGGATGATATAAAAAGTTGGACATAAAATGACTTTTGGAAGGTTCCTTTTTGCAATGATTGGTGAGACCAAAAATACCAAAAACAGAATTTATA
>NW_020203385.1:7555-9204 GCF_001531365.2 Cynara cardunculus var. scolymus | reverse complement strand
ATATCGATATCAGATAACTGTTTATTGAATCTGATATGATTATCAAATGGTTTCCACTCTGACTGGAGATTGTTAAGAAACTTAACATTAATCTCTATTGTAGTTTTAGAAATTCCATTCTTTGTCAGCTCATTAAGCAGTCTGGCAAGCCTATTATAAACATCATCAAGACTTTCACCTTCTTTAGCCTTAAACTCTTCATAAGCTAAAATACAGTTAGTAATTTTCAGCTGAGTTCCCACTTTCGAACCCATCATCAACTTTTCAATTTGAACCCGCATGCTGTGACCTGATGATTTATGACTGTCAATACTGGTGTAAATATCATTAGTCAGTGCTTGCATCATATAAGACTTGCAAAGCACATCAGCATGGGCTCTCTCTTTTTCTTCATATGAATATTACTGCTTTTATTTAAGTACTCTCTGTGCAGGTATGCCTTCTACTACATCAACAGGTATCTCTAGAAAGTATACAGCAGGACCTTCCAGTAAAGATTGCATAATCAGATCTCCTTCTTTCATTCTCTCAATGAAGTTCATAAATCTATCTCTCCACTGATTATAATCACCACGAAACAAAACAGGTGGCTTGGTATCAGTACCAATAGCCATTGCTTCTCGTGAGCTCATAGTATCAATTCGTATGAAGTAGGATCAACTGCAGTTTAAAGTTTGAATTAAAGGATCAGTTTACAAAAATATATCTGATAAACTCTAAACAAAAACTTTGCACACATTCAGCACTTAGAAAAATTTAGGCACTAAAGCTTATCCGGATTAGTAATCCGGTCAAGCTTATCCGGATTGAAAGTTCGGAC
The DNA here is from genome assembly GCF_001531365.2 of Cynara cardunculus var. scolymus. NCBI lineage: Eukaryota > Viridiplantae > Streptophyta > Magnoliopsida > Asterales > Asteraceae > Cynara > Cynara cardunculus. The sequence goes on along the minus strand of NW_020203385.1, from coordinate 8,384 downwards.
AACAAAGATAATACTTTTTTAATCAAGTTATCCGGATTAGAAGTCCGGACAACAAGCAATTCTAAATCGCACACAGCACTTAAGTACAGTTAACCAGATTTATACAATTAAGCAAAATTCATGCCGATTAAGCAAAATGTAATACATACAAGGCACAAAAATCAATTTGATTTAAAATTCTAAAATCGGATGTTTTCAACACTTAGTCAAAATTCCAAAATGAAAATCGGACGTAAAAAGTCAACAAGTCAAGGTCAACAAAGTCAACAAGTCAAAGTACGTATAAGTCCTTCTAATACAAATCGATCAAAAGTCAAAGAATTAAATCGATCAAAAGTCAATATCTGTTCAATCACCAAAGAATGTACGATCAAAAATATAAATCCCTCAAATAGACAAATGCACTAAGTACAAGTTGGCGTGCTTATTGTGGGACCACTACCTCCACCCCTTTTTTTGTGTCAAAGATCTTACCATTTCCAGGCATTTGCTCGTATAATCTCACTAAGGAAGGGGCCATTTTCATCTAATTTTTCTAAATTTAGAAAAAGGATTAATCTTACCAAGCGGATTCTTTAAATCGATTACCAAATCGCACAACACTTAAACGACTTACCAGTCGGATTTTGTAAATCGCCCACTAATCCGTTCAGGTTACCAATGACTTACCAGTCGGATTGTTTAAATTGCTCGATTATCAGTTCAAGTTATCAATGATTTACCAGACGGATTGGCTAAATCGCTTGATTATCCGCACAAGTGTTGCCCGGATAAACCTATATCCAACAACTCAAAAATCACACGGATGTTAAATCGTACAAGTATTAAG
>NW_020203385.1:2715-4240 GCF_001531365.2 Cynara cardunculus var. scolymus | reverse complement strand
ACTATGGATAACTTTTTTGAGGACAAGGGAATCTCTCACAACTTCTCCTCTGTGAGAACTCCTCAGCAGAATGGGGTCGCTGAAAGAAGAAATCGAACAATCATAGAGGCTGCTCAATCAATGCTCAGCAAATCTCGTCTTCCAACACAATTCTGGGCTGAAGCTGTCAACACTTCTTGTTTCACTCAAAACCGATCGCTGATCGTGAAAAGATTCAAGAAGACGACCTATGAAATCTTCCATGGACGAAAGCCCTCAATAAGCTTTCTTCACATATTTGGTTGTACTTGTTACATTCTCAACAACCGCGACCAACTTGGAAAGTTCGATCCCAAAGATGATGAAAGAATCTTTCTTGGATATTCTTCCATATCCAAAGCCTTCAGAGTTATCAACAAATGAAGATAAACCATAGAGGAATCTATTCATGTCACTTTTGACGATCTCAATCAGCTAATTCAAAATACATCTCTTTTGATGAAGATGAATTAGAGAACTTGATGATATCTCATTATGGACAACCTAAAGCTTCCTACAGTGCTCCTTTTAACACTGAATCTCCAGAAGCTGAAGATGATCCACTCGTCATTCTAGTTACAGCTAGTCACTCCAACGTATCTTCTTCAGAGATCGCTGAAGTGCCCATTAGCTGTGCACCTCCTTCTACTTCAAACACTGATAACTCAGTGAATGGAACACCTTCAGTTTCTGAACCTCTTTCAGTTGTTGAATCTGAGACTCCTTTGGCAATAGTCCCTATTGTTGAAGAAACTGTTGCTTGAGTCTTATCTTCCATACCTGAACTCTCCTATTCAGATGAAGCTCCTTTACCGGCTCAGCGTTGGACTAAAAGCCATCCCTTTCATCAAATTCTTGGTGATATAGATCCAGGTATCAAGACACGTCAAGGTCTAGGTAATATTTGTCTCTTTGTCAACTTTCTTTCCTTAGTTGAACCCAAGAAAATCAATGAGGCTATCTCCGACCCTAGTTGGGTTCTTGCTATGCAAGAAGAGCTTATTGAGTTTGATAGGAACAAAGTCTGGTACCTTGTCCCACGTCCATCTGACAAATCAGTGATAGGCACCAAATGGGTCTATCGCAACAAGTTGGATGAAGATGGTGTGGTAACCCGCAAGAAGGCTCGACTTGTTGCTCAGGGTTATAGACAAGAAGAAGGAATCGACTACGACGAAACCTTCGTACCAGTGGCTAGACTCGAAGCAATTCGACTCTTTCTAGCCTTTGCTGCCCATAGAGACTTCAAGGTCTTTCAGATGGATGCAAAGAGCGCTTTTCTTAATGGAAAACTTCAAGAGAAAGTTTATGTTGAACAACCTCCAGGATTTCTTGACCCTAAGTATCCTAACCACGTCTATAGGTTGGATAAAGCTCTTTATGGGTTAAAGTAGGCTCCTCGTGCCTGGTATGACACCCTTTCTTCTTTTCTCATCTCTGAGAAATTCTCTTGTGAAAAGATTGACCAGACCTTATTTCTTAGAAAAATTAAAGGTCACATCATTCT
>NW_020203385.1:0-2270 GCF_001531365.2 Cynara cardunculus var. scolymus | reverse complement strand
GAAGATTAGCTAAAAAGTCTCATTAGATAGTGTTAGGACTGAAAATTAGTATTAATTGTATTCGTCTTGAAAGTTAAATATAGTCTATAATTGTAAAAGTCAGCGTGTTTGACTTTCTTATAGGAGTTTGACTTTGACTTGTCTTTAATAGTTTGACCATATAAATAGTAGGTGGTCTTTGTAATTTGATAAGAGAGAGCTCATTTGTAAAATACTTTACATAATAAGAGGTTTAACCATATTGAAAGATCTTGACTTTCTCTCTCTCAATGTTCATATGATGTTCTTGTATGCAATATTCTAATCTGCCATGATTGTGGAGCTTAACGAAGATTGATCAGTGAAATATAGGGACAAACAATTGGTATCAGAGCGGATTGTGCAAGAAATCAGAAGAAGAATAAGAGTTTTGAAGATTTTTTGTTAAAAAAAATTTTGAATTTTTTTTTAGTTCTTTGTGTTCTACGTGTTCTACATTCTTTTCATTCTGTTTGATCCAAAAAAAAATTAATCTTGTGTTTTTGTGTTATAAATAGGATCAAAATGCTCGAAATTGAATTGTGAATCTTTGTTATTCACAAACTTTTGTGATTTGATCATTTTAAATCAAGATTTATTCGGATTTTATGTTTTTAGATTTTTTTGTGTTCTTGATTTTTTTTTCTTTAAACCAGTGTTTTTGATCCATTTTTTAAATTTTTTTTTTCTTTCTGTTTTTGTGTTTTGATAGGTTTTAATCTTCTTTTTAATTTTAGTTTGTTGAATTTTTTGTTAAACCGTTCAACTTGTCCAAGGCCCAACCGGTTTAAGTCTGGCCCATTATATCTTGACCGGATAAGAGTCCGGGTACCTGTTTCAAGTCGCACCCCTCTTCCCGCACACTTCTTGATTGGAATGAGATTCAAGTTGCAGGTTAAACCATAGAAATCTTGAGCGGATAAGAGGTAAACCGCACACAGTTTGATCGGATTATTGAGCGGTTTAAGCTAAACCGCACACCTCTTCAGCGGATTAAGGAGCTAAATCGCAGAACTCTTGAATGGACTGTAAATCGATCAACAGGTTTGATGTTTCTTCTCGATTTCATTTCATTTCTAGGTTTATTTTGAGCGGTTTATACCTAAACCGATCAACACTTGACCGGATATTTGTCCGGATTCGATCAATTTGTGACCGGATAAGTGACCGGATTCTAAATCGCTCAGATTTTACTTGGTTTCTTTGAGCGGACTAGTGACCGGAGATTGGTAAATCGGACATAACTTTACCAGCTGCTGCTCACAGTCAGTCGGATTTCATCACACAACAAGTTCTTTGCACAGGTTTGAGTTGCTCATCTGTTTGACCGATTTACACTAAATCGCACGAAGGGTGTGTAAATCGCTCAATCCTAAATTGGTAGCTTGTTTGTGTTTCAAGGTAAATCGTAGGTTGTGTTTGATACAATTGATTTCCAATCTGTTTGAGTGACTTAGGCATTGCATTGAGTGATATTCGATTTCTTTGAGATTCATCCAGTTTGAATTCTTTCACAAATTTATATGATTAATTGAATAAGTCTGGTTGGTTTTTTAGAGTAGAGTAACTACTTATCAACGCTTATTTTCATAAGGTCATCTGTTACATATTGATGCATCAAGTTCCATGCTTCTTTCATTTGTTAGAGGGAGATTGACAGGTTCCTGATTCATTATAGAAACCTTGTCTGTGATTTTGCTACTTGTTAAAGCTGTTTATGAAAACAACAACTTTGTTCATCAAATTCAATTTTTGTTCCTGTTGTTTCTTTGAAGACTGGAACAACAGTCCAGGTGGGACAAAGTGAAAGAATGCAGTATTGTAGTTGTTGCTGGTTGAGTTTGAAGTTCTGAATCACCTGGATATAGCAATTGCTTAACAGGTTTAGGTTTATGTTTTGTAACTGTGTGTTTTTGTAATTGAGGACTGGATCAAAATGAAAACTTGACTTGGCTGTTTAAGTAATACACAACAAATTTGATACAGCGTGCAGGTGATAATGTGCACACACAGGTTCTGTTTGGTAATCTGTTTGGTAATCGGGTCTTGACAGCATGCATGTTTGATTGCATTGAGCATTTTAAAACTTCCATTGACTGTTTTTAATAGACTATGATCAGATTTATCTAGATTTCCATTTTCTTATCCGGATTTCTTCATCGGACATCATCTGTTTTAGAAAGAGGCTTGGATTGTTTGTTGACTTGATTGATCTTTGACCATTGCATTTGCTAAGACCTCTCACGTATGCA
>NW_020203384.1:12948-21063 GCF_001531365.2 Cynara cardunculus var. scolymus | reverse complement strand
GAACCAGAGGACCGATGAACGAGTCATTCATTATTTTTCTATGTATGGATGTTGAACCAGCAGCCAATGAAATAGAATTCCATTGGTTTGCTAAGTATGTATGTGGAACCAGAGGACCGATGGACGAGTCATCCATTATTTTTCTAAGTATGGATGTTGAACCAGAGGCCGATGAAATAGAATTCCATTTGTTTGCTAAGTATGTATGTGTAACCAGAGGACCGATGGACGAGCAATCMATTATTTTTTTAAGTATGGATGTTGAACCAGCGGCCGATGAAATAGAATTCCATTGGTTTGCTAATTATGTATGTGGAACCAGAGGACCGATGGACRAGAAATCCATTATTTTTCTAAGTATGGATGTTGAACCAACGGCCGATGAAGTAGAATTCCATTGTTTTGCTAAGTATGTATGTAGAACTAGAGGACCGATGGACGAGTCATCCATTATTTTTCTAAGTATGGATGTTGAACCAGCGGCCGATGAAATAGAATTCCATTGGTTTGCTAAGTATGTATGTGGAACCAAAGGACCGATGGACGAGAAATCCATTATTTTTTTTAAGTATGGATGTTGAACCAGTGGCCGATGAAATAGAATTCCATTGGTTTGCTAAGTATGTATGTGGGACCAGAGGACCGATGGACGAAAAATCCATTACTTTTCTATATATGTAAATTGAACTAGAGGACCGATGAACTAGAACCTAAAAATTTTCTAAGTCTGATAATGCGACCAGAGGGTCTGGTAATGCAACCAGAGACTTTGGCTATCCAGAGGCTCTAGCTTGATTGCCACCAAGCTCACAAATAATGTTGTTCGGTCCGGAGAATTCGCCAAAGGAAAAAGAAAGATGGAGGAGCATGGGAACCAAAGATCTGGGGGAAGATTTCGAAAGAATAGGAAAGTAGTAGGAAATTTTGGGGTTCAGACCGAATTGGTAAACCAAGGAAGCAAGTCTAAGTGCAATAAATGCAAATATCCGCACTGAGGGAATTGCATCATTTGTTAAAGATGCCATAGAGGGGGTCATTCCACAAAGAATTGCCGAAAGCGATTGTGTTTTGATTGTGGGAGTCCAGACCATATAAGAAATGTTTGCCCAAAGAGAAAACAAGGAACAAATGCTAACCAAGCCCGACCAGCCAATCAAGGAAACCTAGAAAGTCAAGCACGGGACCGAGCATTTGAGATTGGAGCAAAGGAAGCTAGGCATGATCCCAATGTGGTTACAGGTACATTTCTCTTGATGAATGAATTTGCATCGGTATTATTTGATTCAGGAGCAGATAGAAGTTTTGTATCATTAGATTTTAAGCCGAAGATTAACTTAAAGCCCCAAAGGTTAAAAGAAGTTTATATAATAGAATTTGCCAATGGCCAAGAAATTAAGGCTAGGGACATAATCATGGACTGCACACTAAGTTTAGCCAACAAGGATTTTAGCATAGATCTTATTCCGATTGATCTAGGAAGTTTTCATATAGTTATAGGCATGGATTGGCTATCCAAAAATAGAGCTGAAATAGTTTGTTCGAAAAAGGTTATCCGAATTCCTCAAGAAGGAAGTGACTCAATTATAATCCAAGGAGACGAGTCAGATCGGAAAATTAAGATAGTATCATGCATGAAGATGCGAAAATACTTGAAGAAGAATTATGTTGCATTTTTGGCACATGTTATTGATAAGAAGGTCAAAGAGAAATGTATTGATGATTTCCCTGTAGTCCGGGAGTTTCCTGATGTATTTCCCAAGGATTTACCAGGACTACCCCGCTAAGACAAGTCGAATTTGGTATCGACTTAATCCCTGGAGCTACCCCAGTGGCAAAAGCACCATATCGATTGGCCCCATCAGAAATGCAAGAATTGTCAAGTCAACTTCAAGAGTTATTGGATAAAGGATTTATAGGACCAAGTTTCTCACCATGGGGTGCACCAGTTCTATTCGTCAAGAAGAAAGATGGGTCAATGCGAATGTGCATTGATTATAGGGAACTTAATAAGTTGACCATCAAGAACAGATATCCTCTTCCTAGAATCGATGATTTGTTCGATCAACTTCAAGGTGTTGTATACTTTTCAAAGATCGATCTACGATCCGGATATCATCAAATGAGAATTTGAGAAGAGAACACCCCCAAAACACCATTCAGAACCCGGTACGGTCATTACGAATTTTTGGTTATGTCAATCAGGCTAACCAATGCACAAGCAGTCTTTATGGATCTGATGAATAGGGATTGCAGGCCATACCTGGATAAATTTGTAATCGTTTTCATAGACGACATACTAATTTATTCACAAAGTAAGAAGGATCATGAGCAACACTTGAGGATGATATTAAACTACTTAAGGACCAGAAATTGTATGCAAAATTCTCCAAATGCGAATTCTGGATTCGTGAACTACAATTTCTTGGTCACGTGGTTAATGAAAAAGGGATTCAGGCAGATCCTGCAAAGATTGAGGCCATTAAGAAATAGGAAACCCCGAGAACCCCGACAGAGATTCGACAATTTCTTGGTTTAGCAGGCTATTATCGGCGATTCATTGCGAATTTTTCAAAAATTGCGCAACCACTCACAGCCTTAACTCAGAAAGACAAGAAGTTTGTTTGGGGAGAGAAACAGGAAGAAGCATTCATGACCCTTAAGTAGAGAGTATGTAATGCACCTATTTTATCCTTACCAAAGGGTTCGGAAAACTTTATGGTCTATTGTGACGCATCACATCAAGGCTTAGGATGCGTACTAATGCAAAAAGATAAAGTCATTGCATATGCCTCAAGGCAACTCAAAGTGCATGAGATGAACTATACTACGCATGACCTATAATTAGGCGCCGTGGTATTTGCGCTTAAGATTTGGAGACATTACCTTTATGGTACCAAGTGCATTGTGTTCATGGATCACAAAAGCTTTCAGCACATTTTCAACTAGAAAATGTTAAATATGAGATAAAGAAGATGGGTTGAACTGCTTAGTCATTACGACTGTGAAATTAAGTACCATCCTGGCAAAGCAAATGTGGTGGTCGATGCTCTAAGTAGGAATGAAAGAGTGAAACCAACAAGGGTGAGGGCTTTGGGAGCATTAGCAAACACAAGTCTGAAGGCACAAATTCTCAAGGATCAAAAGAAAGCATTAAAGAAGGAGAATTTGAAGAATGAAACCCTACACCACATAGAGACTAAGCTTCAGCTGAAATCAGATGGAATGTATTACTTGGGAGACAAGGTTTGGATACCTAAGATTGGTAATCTTAAATCCATAATTTTGGATGAAGCCCATCGATCAATGGTCAAGGCTGAACACCAAAAACCATCTGGTCTACTTCAACAACCCGAGATTCCCCAATGGAAGTGGGAACAAATATCATTGGATTTCATCACAAAGTTGCCCAAAACGAGGAAAGGACATGATACAATCTGGGTGATTATAGATCGACTGACGAAATCTGCTCATTTTCTACCGATCCGAGAAGATTATAAGATGGAGAAGCTGGCTCAGATTTACATAAATGAAATCATTACTCGGTATGGAGTACATATCTCCATTATCTCGGATAGGGACAGTCGATTTACATCAAGATTTTGGCAATCACTTCAAGGAGGGTTGGGTACGCGTCTAGATCTAAGTACTTCATATCACCCTTAAACGGATGGACAGACGGAAAGAACAATCCAGACACTAGAAGACATGTTACGCGCATGTGCCATAGATTTTGGTGGAAGCTAGGATATGCAACTTCCGTTAGTCGAATTTGCATACAACAACTATCATGCCAGTATTCAGTGTGCGCCTTATGAAGCATTATACGGACGTAAGTGCAGATCTCCACTCAGTATGCTAGAAATTGGCGATCAACAATTAACTAGGCTTGATGTTATCCAGGAGACTACTGACAAGATTGTAACTATCCAGGATCGATTCAAGGCTGCAAGAGATCGCCAGAAAAGTTATGCTGACAACCGAAGGAAACCATTATAGTTTCAAAAAGGAGATAAAGTACTCTTAAAAGTTTCGCCATGGAAAGGAATAATGCGCTTTGGGAAAAGAGGGAAATTGGGCCCCCGATATATTAGTCTATTTGAAGTATCTGAGAGAATTGGACCAGTGGCATATAAGTTAAAACTGGCACAAGTGTTGAGCGTTATTCATGATACATTTCATGTATCATATCTCAAAAAGTGCTTAACCGATGAAACATTGGTCAAACCGTTGGGAGATGTACAAATTAACGATCATCTGCGCTTCGTTGAAAAACCAATAGAAATCATGGATAGAGAAGTCAAACAGTTGAGGCGTAGTAAAATCCCAATTGTAAAAGTTCATTGGACTTCGAGGCATGGAATGAAATATACGTGGGAAAGGGAGGATTTTATGAAAAGAAAGTATTCCCACTTGTTCCCAATCGAGTCCAAAGTTAAGAACTGACAAACGAAATTTCGGGACGAAATTTTTCCTAGCATGGGGAGACTGTGACATCCGTCATTTTTTGAGCGTCAGGTTAGCACCTTTAAAGGGGTTTCTATATTTATAATTATATTTTATTAGAATCTAGACATGTTGATTAGAAGTCATCTGGCTTAGTTCTCAAAATATAGTTCAGAAAACCTTGTTTCGACAAGTAACTGATAAAGTTAACTTATGTAATGCCAAATATATTAAAAATGCTCCAGTATAATAAAGTTGATATTATAAAGTCCAAATTAAAATATAAAAGTCTCATTTCAATGTCCAAATAATTTTACCAAAAAGGTGGAACTTTGATTTAATGATGATATTTTTATCAATATTTGACAAATTGTCTTTTGTTATAATTTAAATGGGTTTTATTTTTGTTTAAAAGAAAAATAATTTTTTTATTGGACTTGGGCCTTAAGAGGCTAGCCTATTTCCTTTCTTTAAACCCACATATAAATACCCTACATTCTTTGAAAAACTCTCATTTTTCATCCTCATTTTGCAAAAGAAACCTTTCCTCTCCTAATCTCCTTTTCTCTCTCTAAATCAAACCTCCCAGCCGAGTTCATCTTCAAGCATCGTTAGAAATATGTCAATCTTGAAGAATATCCAAGATTTCAAGAAAAAGGTATTATACTAGTTATCTTACCTTTATATTATAACAAAGATTCTCATTCTTCTACACCTACTTCTCGTTCTTGTAGTTAAAATTTCTGGAGAATTCAAAAGGGGAGATTATTCATCAAAGACATGAAAATGTCTTCAAAAGGATGATAATCTATGATCCACGATCTTTGAACTCTAAGAAAGTAGGAGAAAACCAGATTACATGTGGAATTTAATCAAGAAAAGATGTATTTTGAAAACTGACAGATTCTGTTAGCACTTGTGTCGACTGTATCTTTCAAAATAAAAGTCCAAACATTCTGATTTTTCTTCTAAAGCACACTTGGATGAGTTATCTTCCTAATGTAAGTGGTCTCACTCAAAAATATTAAGTTTGGGCCCTCAAGTTCTTGATACAAGATTATGGTGCAAAAAGAGCATTGGTGACAGAATCTTGCATGCATCTTAAATCGGTCACATCTTCTTCAAAACTCATTGAAAATGGGTGATTCTTTTTCTGGAAGTTAACTTATGTGTTAGCTTTAAAATAAAGTTAAAATCACAGAAAAATGATGAGTTTAGACTCCCCAAAGGGCCGTCACTCGAAGAGTGTGCAATCTGTCTTGGGGACTGTGTCACTCAAAGTATAGGGTATAATGAGTGCATTAAACTCATCCGAAATTCTTGATATTTGGGAAACATCTGTTTAACTCATAATTATGGATGATAGAAAAATTTGGTCATAAAATGACTTTTGGAAGGTTCCTTTTTACAGTGATTTGTGAGACCAAAAATTCCAGAGACAGAATCTGCATTCTGTCCAAATATCAGCTTTTTGTGCGAAGGACTTTGATTTTAAATATATAATTTTTGGGCTTTTTAGAGCAGATAATATAAGTTTCAACTTTAATTCATAAAAACTCGTTGGCATTACATAGGATATAATTTGACTTTATCTTTATCGAGACCCGTTAGGTGATCTAATTATTGGTTTTCGGATTGTTTAGGATGGTTAGGGCGGACGTTTAGCGCTTCAAACGTCATCTCTTTGGATATTCATTGGCAAACTTGTGAGTTTTCATGACACCACTTTTGATGTTTTTTGTTTATTTAACTGGGGGAAAAGCATGAAGTTATGTAAACTATACTGTTTATTTATAAAACTGTTGGACTAAAGAACTGTTTAGTCAAGATTTGCTTATGTCATGAAATATTGACGGTTTTGCACTATGATATAAATGCTAAATTGATATACTTGGGAGTATGTTTCCAAATAAAGTCCCCGTCCGTAAATGCTACTTGTTAACTTGGGCGTGTCCCCGGGTTGTGGTAATTGTGGATAGCCGCTATTGTGTTGACAGTCCCACCCAGAAAGGGGTGCACATTACCTATGTTTTTATTAATCTAATCATGTAGAATTTGGACCACCGCTGAATTAGTACTATTACGAACTGTGGGACCTAAGTGAGTGTACGGGCTACTTATGGTCGTTCGTAAAATAATGGGGCACATTGGTCAGGAAAGGCTCAGTAGCGTCTCAAGTTTTTAAACATCGTGGCAGATTTACATTTATTATGTGCAAAAGTTATGTATAGGTTTGCAAGAAATGATTTAGCATTGTAATGTTTTGTGCATATGAAAACTCGTGAACTCACCAACTCTTTGTAGTTGACTTGTTTTATGTTTCATGCTTTTCAGGATTTAAGAAAGGGGCTGTTTGTTTGCCTCTTAATGGTGACATTAAGAGGGAACCTCTTAATCGGTAAGAGGCAGGGGCTGTTTGGCAAAAAAAAAATGGAACCTTTTAATGGTGACAATTACCTCTTAACGATTTTTCATCTAATGGGTTGCCTAATGGTTCAGAGGCTTATTTTTCCAGGATTACCCTTCCCCACATCTCCTCTCCTTCCAGCTTCATCGTTCCCCCTTGTGTGTCCACAATATCTGATCAATTCTTCATTTCTTCATAACATCAATGGCAGATTCATGATAAACTGTCAAGAACATTATGAGGAATATTGAGAGAGAAAGTCAACACATATATGCTCTGGCCAAACTCTCTATTATGAACGTATTATTACAATTGAGCTCTTCTTACTAATTACAAAAACTTAACCATATTTATATGGTCAACCTAACAAAGACAAGGTCAAAGTCAAACCTATAAGAAAAGTCAAACACGCTGACTTTTTACAATAAGACTATTTATAAACTTTCAAGACGAATACAATTAATACTGATTTCTCAGTCCTAACATTCTCCCCCTTTGTATTCAGACTTGAAAGAAAAATCTGCGCTTTGAGTACTTGTTTGAACTTTAAAACTTTATGCACAATATGTCATCTTCAAATGAAATCTTCAGCTTGTAATCTTCAAACAATCCAATGTTGAGAAAGATCTTCTAGCACTCCCCCTTGAAAAGATCTTCTAGCACTCCCCCTTGAATGTAGAATCACTGTGATCTTCTGTTTTGACAATGTAGAACCAATTCAAAAATGATCTTCAGAAACACTGTACAAAATGTGATCTTCAAAGAATCCTCAAAATCAAACTTCAGTAAACTATTGTGAAGAAGATCTTAACATTCAACATCTCTCAGTCAATTTAGCACACAAATAATCATTCTTTAAACATCTTCAGTTGCACTTCTTCTTTTGAGTCTTTTGCCACTTATGAAAGTTACTCCCCCTTGATATTTGCATCAAATCCCCTTTAACAATGTTCGGAAATGAATATTTCATTCATATTACATATACTCTCCCTTATGATGAAATGAGAATCATTCCATCATACAAAAGATGAATGAAATTTTCCGAGTAAGCCGTCAAATCATGAAACTGTAAGTAGATCTTTGGAAATCCACTTATTTAATCTTTTCAGATTAAGGGAATGGGAATGTAACATCCAATTTCAACGTATGAAATTGTTTTCAATCTTATATAAGATTGGCCTGTGAGTATAACAGATATACTCCGTACAACGGATGTACTGTATATATGAGACTTTTTTATGTTCATCTCACCAGGTCTTCCATTC
>NW_020203384.1:11864-12633 GCF_001531365.2 Cynara cardunculus var. scolymus | reverse complement strand
AAGGGGGGAAATATATCCTTCTGATTTCAATATCAACTTTCTCCAAATGAGAAATTGATAGATGATGAGCTGCGTGCCCCAAATGTTATTGAAACATTTATCTGTTGAGAGATAAATGAGTAGTTGGTGGGGTTGTGACAAGAATTGGCCTGGGCTTTGCCTTTTTCAATATTAGTCTCAAAGAATCGAGAACTAATAGATTATGTGGTATGCCCGAATTTTGTAAGTCTGGAACAGGATTTCGTATTCTTTTAATCCTGACACAACTCTCATCAATTCTTTTAGCTCACAACAACTACCCCTCTCTTTTCCATTTTAGTCTCAGCACACAAACCCTTTGTATCTAAGCTCACTCAGATATGGTTGTCCTCTTGGGTAGGTCTGTCGATTTTGACATTCCATAGAGGTATTTCTGATAAGCACTCAATCCCTCCTAAAAGTTTAGAGTTATGCACATATGATCATAATGGATGATCAACAATATTATTTCATTAAAGCACAATGATCAGATAAAAGTTGATCAAATAATTTGGCTTTAAGCACGATCAATATCAATAAAGAATGAAGCGACAACGATTCGATTATTTGATATGTACGAGAGAAGTGAATGAAGATTTGTAAGAACAAGTTTACAGATTCTGATATTAAAAAAATAATGAATGTATATGAATCAGAGTAAAAAAATATCAGAAAACAAAGTTGAATACAAACGAGTGTATTATCACCGAAAATGATTTTCGTATAAGAGACGTGATAATAACAGTTTGAA
>NW_020203384.1:10745-11548 GCF_001531365.2 Cynara cardunculus var. scolymus | reverse complement strand
GTACTCGTTTTAAAAAAATCAATTTCCAAAACCAATTATTGAACTTTCTAAGGAAACTCCCCCTAGAAAGTAGATTTAAGTAATAAATATTTTAAGCTCAAAAAAATAAAAAGAAAATTTTTTAAGCACGGGTTCTGAACTGAAGTGTTCAGAAGCCTTGGTTTGAAATAATGTACAACTCCCCCTGCATAGGTGTATCACAGAAAAATGATATTCTGATCAGCATAAGATGGACACACCTGCAAAACCAAATCAAGTAGATTTTGGTACCCAAACAGACTTGGGTCCTAATATGTTGAATTTGGTTGGGGTATGTTGTAACTACCAAACCATTTATTTCTATAAGATGTATTCTTTTCAGCAMTATGAACAGGATGACCAGGATTAGAATATGAATCATATAAGTAATTGGGATCATACCTGTTCTTACCTTTCCATTTCTCATGATAACTGTTATCTCCATGCCACCTGTTGAACCGTTTATTATTTACAAAATTGTTGGTTCTGCATGTTGAGCACAAAATCCTTCTCTTGTTAAGATTAATCAAATCATTAGTAGACTTCACAATGCAAGGAAAATTGTTAGTACCAACAGGTGTATGAGATAAAGCAGAATCAGACTTATTAACCSATATGCTTTTCATCTTTGAAGAGTAATTGGGTGATCCAATGACATATCCTTGATAGTACTGATTAGAACGAGAATAGTTCTTCGAAACTTTAGACTTAGGACTGCTTGAATAACTGTTCGAATAGGAACAATTATAAAAGTTGGCTTTACACTGAGAAGGAGAACCAGTTGA
>NW_020203384.1:0-9840 GCF_001531365.2 Cynara cardunculus var. scolymus | reverse complement strand
ACTTCCTCCTTATAACCTTCAACTCTCTTTTCCAGAGCAAAAATTATCGCTCTGAAGTTCTCAGATACAACTGCCATTTTAAAAAAATATTGATCAGTTAAGGATCTATGCAGTGAAATCAGATAAAGAAATACGAACAGTTAAGCTCAAAAATAATAGAAAAACACAAACACTGAAAAACTCACACAAAAACAAATGTATAATGATCCAAAAAAAATTTAAACACAAACAATCTAAGAAATCAAAAACAATAAAAAAAAAATCCAAGTCCAAAAATCCTATTACAGACAAATGATCTATCTGCACTAGAATTACAATCAAAAGACCAATTGAATTCTTCTCGATTCACGTGGGTTGCTGTGTAGCTGACTGATCCTAAATCTGTTACTGCTGTTCAAATCTGCTTCAATGTTTCTATAAGCTACTGTCAGTCCTGCTGCACTACCTGTGTGTGCACAATAGCTGCTGTTTTTCTTTGCTGCTACACCAACCATTTCCACACCAACCTGTTAAGACCTTTGCTGCTTCTATTAAAACAGTTAAAAAACAACTGTTGTTTCAATGCTGTGAAGTTGCTGTAAAGTTGACCTCTGTGCAAGCTTAATAGTCTTTGAATACTGTCAAAACAGCTTTGGAAGAATCTGTTCAAATGACACTTTGACTGCCTAAACATATAATAAGCAACTCAATTAAGCTGCTGTTTGAGTCTATATTTGACTTGAATGTATGAATCAATCCAAATATGATCAAACCTGCGTAAACCTGTGAGATCTGAACATTAGTGTGTGATGACAACAATCATGTTTGAAGAACTTGTGTATTTGAGCTGCTGTTGATGTTGCTTCCCACTGCTGTTACCTGTGTATAACACTTTGCTGCTGCGGTTTTGTGTTGAAGATGTTGTCTACTGTTAAGATGTGTTAAACTCCTTCCTGCTCTTACTATTAAGACCTGCTGTGTATTTAAGTAGCTGGGCTGCTATTCAAAAACAAACAAAATTGCTGCCAAAATAGTTGCTGTATCCACACAATCTATTCTGCTCCAAGATACCTAAACTTGGTCAATCACACAGCAAAATAAACATTTAAGCAATGAAAACCGATTGAGAAAGCTAAACTGTACAATTTCAAATGTAACAGCAAGCTATGTGATCAATTCAAGCAATCTGTCTACCTGCACTTCAAAATAACTATGAACAAACCAGCAAAGAACCTGTTGATGTCCTCTTGTTGCTGTCAAAATGGTTGCTGTCACAACAATCTAAAATTTGGTTTTAGACTTGTTGATAAAATTTGCTGTTGCTGCTGCTAAGTTGTTGTTGATGACAACTCGATCGAGTGAAGCAGCAATAATAATCACTTAAATCTGTTTCAAATCAACCTTCTGCTTTTGATTCAGTCCAAAAAAAAACAGTCACCTGCACTGTTACTGTTGCTGCTGTTCTTCTTTGTTCACACCAACTTCTTGCTGCTGTTTTCCTTTCCAAACACAAACACAATTCACAAAACACAACCTGTTAAAACCTGTGGAACTATTAAACTTGCAATCTGTTGCTGTAATCTCAGGTTGAAATTCCAAACCTGTTGCTGCTTACACAGTCACCTATTAAGCTGTCAAAACCTATTAAGCTGTTCAAAAACACAAAAGATTGCTGCCCAAATAGTTGCTGTATACAAACTTCAAATTCAAACTCAAACAACCTGCACACTGGCTGCTGTTTTGGAATTGTGTAATCTGCACTCAAAACTGTTTATTGTGCTGTTTTGTTGCTAAAACAGTCTCAAGCTATCAAAATGAAATGTATAAAAACAAGCCTGGTGTATGTCGTGATGGCTGTGCAACTTTGTCAAAAACTGTTATGAACCTGTTGCTACTTCTTCAATCTGCTTCAAATCTGCAAACATCACAAACTGCAGCTGCTGTTCTTGTAATTGCTGTTATGAAAATGAAGCAGTTGAAATGAAAGTTGCTGTTCTGTTTTGTTTCTTCTCTACACCAATACAGCAAAATAACAGCAAAATGCACACAAAACTGTTACACCGCACACAACCTGCTGTGAAAAAAAATTGCTGTTACGAGAACTTAAGCTGCTGTCAAGACTGTCAAAATAACAAAACCTGTTATTGCAAACACAACAGCTGTTATATAGTTCTGTTTTGCAACCTGCTGTTACACAGTTTCTTGTTCACACCAACAGTTGCTGCCTATTAATGCAGTGTAATCTGCTGTAACAGTTGAAAAACCAAAGTAGCTATATAATCTGATGTAAACAGCTTCAATGTTGCTGTTACTGCTTATTCAAACAACTTCGCTGCTTCTGTCCAAAACCGATGATACCTTGGAAGCCATGTTAACCAGCGATTCAATTTCAGACACAAAAATATAAAACCCAAATTAAATGATCAACTGGCAGAAATAAGCAATCACACACAGTCTATCTCATTTATCTTCACAAGGTTAATAATCTGGATTGGGATTACAATGAACGATTTATGAAACTGGGTAAGATGAATTAAGCGGATTAGAAGTCTGCTCAATCTAGTTCAATGCACGAGTCCTAAACCGCTCAAATGAAAAAGAAATCAGATTACAACCCTGGTTCAAAAATTAAAAAAAAAAAAAACTTTTTCATTCCTCCCACACATTGTTCTTCCTCCCAAACGATCTCGCCAATCTCTCCATCTTACAGACCTGCCACCTTTTTCATTCCCTCTCTCCGACAATGGCATTGGCAACTAGGCCTGCCTCTGCTTCTCCGACAGCGACACTGGTCATCAATGCCAAACGCCTCTGCCTCCTTCCACCCCTTCTTCCCAACCCCTCTCTTCACGCACGTCCCTTCATACTCAATGGTTTTTTTTCATTTTTATCAGATTTGATTCATTCATTACTAAGATAATCGAAGTATATGGATTTGGGCTGCTTGGATTTGGGTTGTATTGAAAAGAAAATCAGTCAAAGCACTGGTGATTCAGATATAAACCCTAATTATTTTGTGCCTTCAACTTCGAAGCCCCCAAAGGTTTTTGAGATCTATCAGGGTTAAAATGGTAATTTAATGTCATTCAGAGAATAGTTACCAAACAACATTATTTCATTCAGCACTTAACCATTAAGACCCTCTTAACCATTCTGACCAGTTAACCATTCTACACCAAATCATTCAGCCATCGCCAAACAGCCCCTAAGAAATGTAGTTTTTGGAGCATATATGTGGCGATACCGATTAAGTTCATTTTTGAAGTGTTTGTAAAAGAAGTATTCTATTCCACTTGGTTATGGATGTTAAGTTCGAACTTTTGTAGAACTTGAATTGTGTTATTTATTATCTGCTGCTGTGACTCGGTTACCTGTTACATCTCGTGTTTCCGCTTTAACATGGTGTGACACTATCAATGGCAAGTGATATTCCCATGATCCCCCGAAATCAATAATACAACTTCTCAACATATCTTCGAGAGTTTGGATAGTTCTTTCACTCTGCCCATCAGTCTGCAGATGATAAGATGTATTTAGTCGGATTTCAGATCCCAAAGCTTTTTGCAACCCTTCCCAAAACTTCGAAGTAAACCGACTATCTCTATCAGAAGTAATAGATAATGGAACACCATGTCGGGTCACAATTTATTTGATGTAAATCTGTGCTAGCTTTTCTAAATAGTATTTCTCTCTTATTGGCAGAAAATGTGGAGAATTAGACAAACGATCAACAATTACCCAGATCACGTCATACTCTTTCGGAGTTCGAGGCAATTTCATGACGAAATCCATTGTAATGTGATCCCATTTCCATACAAGTATCTCTAAAGATTGAAGACTTCCATACGACTTCTGATGTTCAATCTTAATCGGTAAACATGTTAGACACTGTTCCACATATCTAGCTATGTCTCTCTTCAATCCTGGCCACCAATAAAAAGGTTTCAAATCTCTATACATCTTATTGGTGCCTGGATGACTAGAGTATCGGGACTTATGACTTTCATTTAATATAGTGTTTCGGATATCTCCAAAACAGGATACCCAAATTCGCCCTTGAAAACACATTAGTCCTTCGTCATTCTGTTCTAAGGTTGAAATCATCTTACCCAACCTTTCTGTTTTAACAAATTCTTCTTTCATAGCTTCTTGTTGGCATCTCTGAATTTTCTTACGAATGTCAGGGACCAAATTCATTCTCATTGCCATAGTTCCACTTCTTTCTTTTCTGCTCAAGGCGTCAGCTACCACGTTTGCTTTTCCCGGGTGGTAGAGAATTTCACAATCATAATCATTAACTAGTTCAATCCACTGACGTTGTCGCATATTTAATTCTTTCTAGCTGAACAAATGTTGCAAACTTTTATGATCAGTATAAATCTGAAACTTTGTTCCTAGAACATAATGTCTCCAAATTTTCAGAACAAACACCACTACAGCTAATTCCATGTCATGGGTTGGATACTGCTTCTCATGGTCTTTCAACTGTCTTGATGCATAAGAAATCACTTTTCCTCTTTGCATCAGAACACATCCTAACCCTAACTTTGAAGCATTGCTATAAACCACAAAGTCTTCAGATCCATCTGGTAAAGTTAATGCCGGTGTACTGCAAAGATGATCTTTTAATAATTGAAAGGCTTCTTGCTGTTCTCCTCCCACTGGAATTTAATATTCTTTCGAGTCAATTTAGTCAATGGCATAACTATTTTAGGAAAGTCCTGAATGAACTTACGGTAACAGCCGGCCAATCCTAAAAAGCTTCGGACTTCAGAAGGATTTTTCGGTGCTTCCCATCTTGCAACATCTTCTATTTTTGTTGGATCTACTTTTACCCCTGTTGGACCTGTAAATTCAGCTTTGATTTTGATCTATTACTCTTAATGAACTCTAGGACGATTACAGTGCAGCGGAAACAATATTAAGAACAAAACAGAGTAAAATAAACCAGGAACACACAGTTAAGATGATGAAGAAGATGAACACAGGAGAATAGCTTCAAAGGTTTTTCAATTCAATTGAAAATTAAGACGATTACAATTTGGAAGCACACTGAATACAAAGGCCTAAGCTGCTATTTATACTAGTTTCTAACGACCTTACTGACAAAATCTAGACGTGTGAAATCATCTAAGCCATCCAAATAAAGTCGATTAAGTCCTAGTCACGTGAGAAGCACATGCAGCAAACAACCTTTGAAAAATAGTAGAACAAGATCTTCACAGAAGACGAAACCGCAGACCCTCTGTGAGCCATCTCAGAGGCTCTACTGAAATAGACTTGCTTGTTCTTATTGACAGAGGACCATTTTCCAGAACCTCTGTGAGAGACATCAGAGATTCTGTCACACTTTACTTCTCGAATATCAGGCTTCTGTCGATAGTCCTCTGTTGTCTTCTGTGGAAGATAAGCTTCTGTCAAAACTTGTAGAATACTTTTTTATACTTTTACAAGAGATGAATAACAGAGCTAACAATCTCCCCCTAAGTATGAAAAAGTAAATTTAGACAAAAGGGTGCAAGAAATGACTAAACAAAAGAACTACAAGAGGAGATTAAACTCATCCTCTGAAAAAGAATTACATAAATGAACAAATTGAAAATTGGAAATACAGGCCTACACTATTACAAGAATTAGTCCACAACAGAGTCTGTATAGTCATCTACGGCAAATTGCAGATCTGACTTGATAGTTTTGTAGACTTTGAATATCCATTCTCTGAAGGAGACTTGAACTTTGATTGTTTCCAGAAGACCAGTCACTTCGTCCGCCCTTAGATGCCCTCTATGCACCTCTGCTGCTACAAGGTTGAACACCCACTCAAGAGACTCTGTCGAATACTTGTTCACCTTTGCCGGATCAAAGAATCTTAGAATCTCATCCTTGTCCAGGAAAACAAACCCGAAGATGGGATTGTGGACAATGGTGTTTGGATGAGACCTAAGCAACCAACTAGGCCTGTTCTTTGGAGGGGAAATCTTCAAAACTGGTTGGGCCAACCTCATCGCGATATCGAAATCTTTCTGTCTGTAGAAATTTACTTGAGCACGCATCACCTCAATCAGCCTTCTGAGAGAAATCGAATAGCTTGACCTCCTCTCCATGTACGTTTTAAGAATTTTGTGCAAGAAGATAAGGTCAAATACACAGAGGTTGTGAAGGTTAGCATCTGTGAAAGTGTAGAGGTTGCCATCATCCCTCTTCACCACATATTAAGAATAAAGCACGGTCTTCTTCAGCATAGTCCTTAGAGATATGGTTTCAAGAGATGTTATCACGTGCTCTGAGAAGACCTGCTCGTGTGGCCTTGTAAGTTTTGAGAAGTGGAAATTTGCAGTGACAGAGAGCATACCTGTAAGCTCTGGATCGTAAGGGGACTCTGTGTCCACGGCAGAGTAACGCCATCGCAAAATCTCCTCTACAGTGGTTACGGGCTCTGTGTGTACTTTCTGCGTAGGAATCTTGCTCATAGATTCAAGTATCTCAGAAACCCTCCCCACTGTGGCAGATTCTGGCATTCTGGTTTCTTCTTCTTCTAGTATCGGCCTGTGGCTCTGCCAAAGACGCCTTTGAAGCTCGAATGAGATCCGGGTCATCATACTCTTCTTCATTTATCTTCTCTAGTGTCTCAGAGCTTGACCACTTCTGTGGCGACTCCTCTACTACTTTACCCTTGCCTTTCCCCTTAGGCTCTGGAGATTTGTCTTTAGAGAATAGGGCAGCAGCAGAGTCCACTATTTTAGTGGTCTGGCAGAGGTTGTCTTCTTTGGCTCTTCTGTCTTCTTCTCCCCCTTATGACGATCATGGTCACCACCTCCTTGATCGTCATGGTTTTTAGTGGCCTCTGCCTCGTAAGTAATAAGGGGAGCCTTCTTCAATAGCTTCAAAACTTTGGATGGCGCCCTCTCCATCTTTTGAATGACCTCCTCAGCAATCACAGAGGCAGTGTTGATATCCATCTTTGTGGCCCATTTCATCTTAGAGATGCAGCAATAGATCTCATTTATGAAGTTATCACCTTCTTTGATGAGTTTCTTCATGCAGTCTCTTATAGCTTCGTTGCTTGCTCGGGCTTCCTTGAGGAGTTGGTCAGTGTATTTTTGCACGATCTCTCCAAGGGCCTCAACCATTGCGTCTAGCTCTCTGCGAGTGGCTAGATGGTTAATATTAGCCCTAGAGGATTTAGAGTCAATGCCATAGGTGACCGCAGAGGAGAACATCCCTTTCATCTTGTCCTTGAAGGCTGAATAATCCGTGTAGCCAGCGTAAATGAAGTCTATAGCGAATTAGGCGGCTACCTCTGATAGTTCTGTCTTGAGCTTTTGGATTGAAAAAGGGTTGAGTGACAAGGCATTGAAAGCTTCTGCGACTGGGAACCTAGATCACCAACACATGGTGGCCTAGTAGCCTCGGAGTGTGAGGCGCCCTCAGTGACTGGTTTTTCGATGTCAGCTTGGAGACTTCCACCGGATCCTCGAACATCTCCAATTGGAGAGCCTACCAGTGTTTTGTCGATGTCGTGCCTAGTAGGTTCAGAGCCTAACTTGGCAGAGGGATCGAGTGGAGACTTTGGGCGTTCTAGACCCGCAGTCTCTGTGAACCTCTTGTATGCCTCTGAAGCATAACATGGTTGTTCACTCTGGTGTGGAGGGGCAACGGATGCCTCTCTGGGTTGTGACGAGTCCTTGGGCGAATGGACTCTTATTGTAAAACCAGCATCCTTTTGAGAGGATGTTGGAGTTGATTGTGGTTCCCGGGTTGTGCGTTCGACAGAGGACAAAAGAATTTCCTCTGCGAGGTTTGCTGGTTTAGGGCTCAGCGTGTGCACGCCTTGTTCAGTAGGGGTTCCCTCTAGAACAGGGTCCCTAGAAATGTGGGTAGCACTAGGAGGGAGCTAGGATGTGTGCCTTCGGCATCTTTTACTCCCTCTTCTATCTCCAACTCTTCTTCTTTGTCGTCTATTATGACTTCTGTCCCCAAATCCGCTACCTCTGTGGGTGCTTTAAGCTCTTGTTGGATGTGKAAGAKTACATCGTGTATCTGCTCTRTTGGGGACTCTTCGTGAACAACCTTGCACAACCTTCTGCGCTTTGGAGCAGCCTCTGCAGGGCTTTCTGGGATTACAGCCTCTATGACCACAACCTCTGCAGGTTGGGCCTTCTTCGATTTCTTCTTATTTGGCTTTTGCAGAGGACTGCTTGGATCCTCTTCTTCTGCGGGTCTCTTCTTCCCTTTCTTTTTCTCAGAAGAGTCAACACCCTTCTGAGTCTTCTTTGTCTTCTTTGGTGGGGGACTTGCTACTCTAGGTCTGTCCTCACTCACCTCTCTAGCCTCTGCTGGCTCCTCCCTTCTTCCCTCRACCCTCATTTTTTSCACWCTYTCTCCTAAGGGGATWCCTATGCGTGGAGGGGTTTCAGGGACYGGCTCTTGCCTCCTGTATCCACGTCTGTACGCTTTCCTATCTCCATGGCTAAGGTATTTGAGYATGGCTTTTGATAGAGGTCTTGGGCTTCTGTACCCYAGCTCATGCTCTGTGGGGTGGAACTCCTTCATCGGATACAGACGCGTATTAGGGTCTGCAGAGGGCAGCTTCTCTGCTAACATATCGCCAAAGACCAGACCAAAGAACCTTTGTAGAATTAGATTTGGATGATTTAGGTCCTCTTTGGCCTTCTTCTGTGCCTTCACTTTAGATTTATCACCCCTCTGAGTAGCGCACTTCTTCTTAATTAATCCCACCATGTCTTCGAATATGAGCTGTGCGTAATCAAGGAGCAGGTTGAAATAGATTCCATATACGATGGAAAGCATGGCGTGAGAGGCTTGATCATGGCTGCCGACCTTCCCTGTTAGACAGCAATTCAAGATCGAGAACAGAGTGTTCGAAATTTGGGGAAGGCCTTTTCGTTTGAATTCAGTCCTCTTAGCAATTTTTGTCTTGGCAGTGTAGGAGTGAAATTCAAGAAATTGGATCAATTCGGCGTCTGTTGGTGATGGGGCAAATGTATCCAAATTGAGAATTGCCAAGGAGGATAGACGGAGGGCTGTTTGCAGGGTATTCACATTTAGTTCCATTGGGATAAGCGATTTCACAGTCGGGTGTGAGGCATAGCCTACAATGCTTAAACCAGAATTGTCGAGAGTAGTGATATATGAGCTTAGCAAGAATTGGGTAATATATGTTTCAGGGGTAAGTTTAGTGGCTGAGAGAGCATAGTATAATGGATGGTTGCGAAGGATTTCAATGAGGGGATAGGTGAATTCAGGGAAGCCAGATGAAGATGGAGCGAAGAAATAATTATTTGGTTTCTTTACCAGTACAACTTTCTCGTATCGATTTTGGAAAAACGAYARAGCATGAGAYGTTAGAGCTTGGGATTGGGTTACTTCGTTGTCGCTTGAGACATTTGCAGATTGAGCGGAGGCGGAGGAGCTAGAAGACATAATTGCAGGTTTTGGCCGGAAAGTTTGTTCGTCGGAGTAGGGAGTATTGTAAAGGTTTACGTTTTCGGGGGAAGGGGTATTTATAGTGAGGGATTTGAAAGCGAATCGTTTATTTGCAGAAATAACGTGATGAGTAGCTATAGGGTGTGACGAATCAAAAATATGACACGCAATGTTGGGAAGACGCACGATTGATGACGTGCGCCCCCATTTCTGACAAGCGCGTGATTTGCTTTAACCCTTATCCACAGAACCACGTGCACCATATCAATAATAGAGAACTATAAGAGAGTTCTGTCAGAGGCCTAAGGGTAACAGAGCCTCTGTGATATCTGCGGGGTCATCTAGCATGTTACACCTTTATTTACCTAAACGATTTGAAAATCCTCAGAGAGATGAGTACTTGCTCAGTTCAAA
>NW_020203383.1:2414-20513 GCF_001531365.2 Cynara cardunculus var. scolymus | reverse complement strand
TTTCTGTGACTTCAGCTGCATCGACTGCCAATGGAAAAATGGTAGGGTTCATTGCTATAACAAAATCTCTAATTGAGGGTTTCAAACCCCAGATATATCTCTCAACTTTTCTAGCTTCTGTGGATATGTAATGCTCAGTAAATGTAGAATACTCTATGTATTTTTCTGTGTATTCTCTAACTGATTCAGAGCTTTGTTCCAACTTCAAGAAATCCTCTTCCATTTGTCTAACTGCAGCCTTGGGACAAAATTGTTCTTTGAATCTATTCACAAATTCTGCCCATGACAAGGTTTGCAAAACATCCATCTTTCCAAGAGATTCTATTTCCCACCAATACAAAGCATTAGACTTTAGAACTGATACAGCAAACCTGACTTTGTCGGCTTCTGGACAACATATGGTTTTGAATACTGATTCAATCTCTTTTATCCAACACATAGCTTTAGTTAGATCTCGTTCACCCAAAAAAGCTGGTGGTTTGCATGCTAGAAACATTTCAATATCCCCTCCTCTTGTGCTTGGTGTTGGTATGGAAGAATTTATCTCTACTCGCTCTGTTTCCACCCTCAAAGGCATTCTCAATATTTATGTTAAGGTTTCTCTTAACTTTCCCATTTCTTCAGCCAACATATCTCTAGTTACAAATTCTGGCTGTGGTGTGGGTTCCGGATTGTTATTCCTAGAGTTAGATTCTACTTGATTACCATAACCTTGTGATTGATAATTTCTTTCCCTTGTTTGATTTCTCCCTCTTCCTCTGCCTCTTCCTCGTGAGGTATTAATAGGGGCTTCAATGGGAGAATTTTCTGCCTCACTGAGATCAGGTTGGGCTAGTCTTGGTGATCTTTTGGACCGACTTGTCATCTGTAGATTTCATGATTAAATTACACATTTTCACATTCCCAAATACAATAAAGTGTCCAAGTTTAGATATGTACATGTAGATTCAAAATTACATTGGCCAGATGTAATCCGAATGTACCTTACACACTGATCTCTTAACTTATCATATTTATTTCAAAGGTTCTAACTATGTCCGGGACCCTAATATGCAATAGAATAGTTTAAGTCTAGGCATCATCATGAAATTAATCACCTAAATCCCTTAAACTTAGGCTCTGATACCAATCTGTGACACCCCAATCTCCACACATTGCATATTACATAGAATTCATTTATAGGATACATAGATTCCCACATAGGTCCAAAATTTCAAGAGTCTGTGCTACAGGTTTACGATACAAATTTCATAACTTAAAAATTTCAAAATACATGCATTTGTAAACTAGCATTGCTCTCCTCCAAAACACATYTAGATATGGTCTTCAACATTTATGCACATAAGGGAAGTAATCATATAATGTTTTTTCCCTTATCGATATTATAACTGGTATTACCTGCCCACATATTTTTTAAAACACAAAATGAGGGTTAGACAAAAGTCTAGTGAGATTCCTTTTTTTCATGCTATGCAGGGTGAGAGCACCAAAATCATTTATCAAAGAATCTCTCAATCATAATAAAGAATAACAAAAGAATCGCATCATGTTTAAGTCCATCGGCCTCTGGTTCCAAAGTGTCCATCGGGTCTCTGATTCCAAACCATACTTAGAATATATTTCAATAAGCATGACCAGAGCTCCTCTTGTCTTTCTAACAGAGCTTCTGGTTAGTCGACCAGAGCCTCTGATTCCTCAACCAGAGCTTCGGGTTGTACTTATGAAAGCCAACCAGAGCCCCTCTAGTTTGATTTATGAAATTTCTAAGTATAAAGGCTCTTTTGAAATATCATTTTAAAATTATAAATATAGTACTAAGCTTGCTTCTAAGAGATATAAAGCTTATTTTCAAACTAATAATTTATAAAATATTTTGCATCATTTTAAATCAATATCCAGAATCCTCTGGTTCTATTATGAGGGTCAATCAGAGCCCCTCTGGTTCCTTGCAAGGTACAACCAGAGTTCCTCTATTCCTCATAATCAATGCTTTTACCCAAAGCATTTTTATTCACAACCAACAGTCCTGAACTATATTATCTCCAATCCCATAACATCATTACCATCATTTCTACTAAAGACAACATCTCTAAATCCTCAAATCACGAAGAAATGAGAACTTAAATCTGTTGTAACTTTAATAGATATCATAATAAGAGTTAGGCCGCGCAAACAACAACCAACCTTATATCCTCCCAATAATCCCTTTTTATGATGTTCCACCCTTATATCCTCCCATTAATTCATATAAAGTAGTTCATCCAAAGACAGACCTCAGTCATATATGTCAGAGTGAACGTGTTCATAATTCCCAAACCAAATCATGGTTTCAACATAGGTTTATACTCAAAAACCTTCTATTCTCAAGAACAACTTGTTCTCCCAAAACAGTTTAAAACTTTGTTTTTCTGTAAATTTCTTTCAAACTGTTTAAAAACCCAGATACTCTTTAATTCTTTCCAAAACAATCCCAAAAATAGATTCGAACAACAACTTCTCAAAGGCTGTTGACGAAGATGACTTTGTTTCATATTTATCCAGAAATATATTCCAAAATAATAACATCATAAAAACTGGTAAAGATAATTTATTATCTTAACCTCAAAACCAATATCAAAACTCAACAGTTGATACACAAATATATGAGGAATTTAGTTTCAAAACCACTCACCTTATCAAACAGATTTCTTGATGATAATCACACAACAAAAGCTTCATTCTAACACAGAATCTTCAAGTACTTTTGAAGCAATAATTCTTGAATAACACCTTATCACACACACACACACAGATTCTTTTCTAAAAAAAATGACAGTGATAAGGATAACCTTATCCAAACTTTTCTTTAAATATTCTCACCTAGGCGGTGAAGGATTTTAATAATATAAAATTGGATATGACGGTGTGGATTTTATTATTTTAAAGACCTATTTGCTTCATTACTAAGGTATCACCTTCTTAATAAAATATTCATATTATCCAAACATGTATATATTTATTTCATGTATCATGTATTGTTGCCACATTCATGCATACCATCTTATAATTTATCAATTAATCACGTAAAATTTACCTTGACCCAGGTTATCTGAAACCAGGTTATAACAGATGATGCGTTTATGATTCTTTAATTTGTGATGTTATGAATTAGATGTTTTCTTATGCACATTTATGGAATTGTTGTACATTACCATATTTATGTGTTTAAATGGTTGTGGTAGATTTATATGTCGTATGTCACTTATAACCTAGTAGAATAGAGCTTGTATAATAATAACACTAGCTTGGCCAAATTTCCATTCGAATTAGGCTCTAGAAAATGCCCCTAAGAAGTGAGAACCCGGAAGTCGCATGACTTGTGTGTGAGCAACTCTTAGTGGCACTCCCTAACAAAGTCAGTCAACTGGCTGCTGGTCTGAATGCTAACCAACCAAACAATCCAGAGCCGAGGGTGGCTAGGGAATTCACTTATAAATCTTTTAGATCTTGCAACCCGAAAGAATTCTATGGAACCAAAGGAGCAGTAGGATTATTATCATGGCTCGAGATCATGGAATCTGTTCTTCACATCAGTAAATGTACTGAAGGAAACAAAGTATAATATGCTGCATGTTTGTTACAAGGAAGGGCGCTTGCCTGGTGGAATACATTGGCACAAACTAGAGGACGAGAGGCAGTTAATCAGCTTACATGGGAAAAATTCAAGAAACTACTCAAGGATGAGTATTGCCCAAGGAGTGAACTCTAGAAACTGGAATTTGAGCTGTGGAATCACGAAATGAAGGGAGCAGATATAGATGTTTATACTTCTCGATTCCATGAATTAGCAAAACTAGTACCACATCTAGTGACACCCAAAGAAAACCGAGTCGATAGATACATTTGGGATTTACCTCAAGAGATTCACGGAGACATCACATCGGCAAACCCAAAGACTCTCCAAGAAGCAATAAGCATAGCAACCATGCTAACCAATAATGTTGTTCGGTCTGGAGAGTTCACAAAAGACAAAACCAAAGATAAGAGGAAGATAGAGGAGAGTAGTAACCAACGATCTGGAGGAGGATTTGAAAGGAATCGAAGAGTAAAGGGAAACTTCGGAGTTCAGACTCAAGTGGTCGGTCAAAGGAAATAATCTTAAGTATGATAAATGTAGATATCCGCACATGGGAAAATGCATTGCCTGTCAAAAGTGTGGAAGGATAGGCCATCTTACAAAAGATTATCGAATGAGATCGTGTTTTGGGTGTGGAAGTGTGGATCATATGCGAAATGAGTGCCCAAGAAGGAAGCAAAGACCGAATTTTGACCAAGCAATACCCGCTAATCCAGGGAACCCAGAAGGTCATGTGCGGGGCCGAGCATTCAAAATTGGAGCGAAAGAGGTTAGGCATGATCCCGACGTGGTCACATGTAAGTTTTTCTTAAATAATCATTACTCATCCGTATTATTTGATTTTGGAGCAGATAGGAGCTTCGTGTCACGGGAATATAGATGAAAGATTTGTTTAAAGTCACAAAAGTTGAAGGAAGTTTATGCAATTGAATTTGCCAATGGTCAGGAAGTTAGGGCTACGGACGTAATTAAGGACTGCACTTTAAGCTTAGCCAAAAAGGATTTTAGTATATACCTCAACCCAACCAAATTAGGAAGCTTTGACGTAGTTGTAGGTATGGATTAGCTATCCAAATATCAAGTTGAGATAGGTTGTTCAGAAAAGATTATCCGTATCCCGCAAGATGAAGTGCATTATTTGGGAGATAAGGTTTGGATACCGAAGGTTGGTAATCTTAGATCAATAATTTTGGATGAAGCCTATAGATCAAGATACTCAATCCACCCGGGAGCAGATAAGATGTATAAGGATCTTAGGGATCACTATTGGTGGCCTGGCATGAAGAGAGACATTGCCTTATATGTGAGTAAGTGCTTAACCTGTGCAATGGTCATGGCAGAACACCAAAAACCGTCTGGTCTACTCCAGCAACCAGAGATTCCACAATGGAAGTGGGAATAAGTATCAATAGATTTCATAACAAAGTTGCCCAGGGCTGGGAAAGGGCATGATACAATTTGGGTGATAGTAGATCGACTTACGAAATCTGCTCAGTTTCTACCAATCCGAGAAGATTACAAGATAGAGAAGCTTGCACAAATCTACATAAATGACATCGTCACTCGGCATGGAGTACCTATCTCCATTATCTTGGATAGGGATAGCCGATTTACATCACAGTTTTGGCAATCACTCCAAGGAGGGTTGGGAACWTGCTTGGACTTAAGCACTTCATACCACCCCCAAACAGATGGACAATCAGAAAGAACTATTCAAACGCTAGAGGATATGTTGCGTGCATGCACAATAGATTTTGGTGGGAGTTGGGATACCCATCWGCCCCTTGTTGAATTCTCTTATAACAACAGCTATCACACCAGCATACAATGTGCACCGTACGAAGCTCTATACGGACGTAAATGYAGATCGCCGCTTAGCTGGGTAGAGATCGGAGATAGACAGTTGACAAMGCCYGATATTATTCAGGAAACCACCGACAAGATTTCAATCATCAAGGAGAGACTCAAGACAGCAAGAGACCGTCAGAAGAGTTATGCGGATAATCGGAGAAAGCCGTTAGAATTCCAAGTGGGGGATAAAGTACTTTTAAAGGTATTGCCATGGAAGGGACTAGTATGTTTCAGGAAGAGAGGCCAGCGGGGTCCCAGATACATTGGTCCATTCGAAATACTCGAAAGAATCGGACCAGTGGCGTACAAGTTGAAGTTAACACAAAATCTAAGCGCCATCCACGACACGTTCCATGTGTCGAATATGAAGAAATGCCTAACAGATGAAACAATAGTGTTACCCCTGGACGATGTTCAAATTAACGATCGGTTACACTTCGTCGAAGAACCAATCGAGATACTGGACCGAGAAGTTAAACGGTTGAGGCGCAGTAAAATCCCTATTACTAAGGTCCGTTGGAATGCGAAACATGGCCCAGAGTACACTTGGAAACAAGAAGATTTCATGAAAAGAAAATATACGCATTTGTTTGCAGAGAAATCCATTGGCAGTAGTAGTCATTAAATTTCGGGACGAAATTTCTTTATCAGGGGGAGACTGTGACAACTGTCAAATTTGAGCTTCCAGATTAGCTCTTATTAAGTTTATATTAGTGTTACTAAAGATAATTTATAAGATTAGGAGTTAGTTAGGTTAGATTGGCGGAAAAATTTGTAGAGTTTCCGGTAGTTGCTTAGAAAGTCTTGTTCCGACCCGTAACTATCTGAAACGTCCTATATAGTGTCAAATGCTCCAATTTATATAAAACACAAAGTTTTAGTGTTTTAAACATAAAACGTTTTATTTTAATGAATTAAACCATCATGGGTTTATAATTTGAAGAAGAATGTCAAAATTGAGAAAAATGACATTTTAACAATTTTGGGGCTTAAAAATAATTAAAATAAAAAAAGATATATTTTTGGCCTTCCCCCCCCCCCTCCCTCCTAAAATACATATATAAATATCATTATTTTCTCCCTACAACTCATTTTTCACATTTCCAAAATTTGAAACTCTCTCTCCCTCTCTCTCTAAACTCAAGAGACTCTCAAAGATCACCTTCTTCATTCTTTTTAACTCCAGCCAATTTCTTCATAATCTTCCATCAAAATAGCAAATATTTTGAAGATATTGCATCCTTCTCATCATCAATCAAGGTAACAACTTCATCTCCAYCATTTTCTTGCAAACTTTGGGGGAAAAACCCACTTTTCTTGCATTTTAAACTACCTTCTTCTAACCTCCGAAAATTTCTGAGTTTTGAGAGATTACACACCAAAAACATGTAAAAATGTTCATATGATGGTGGTAATCTATGACCCAAACATTAGAACTCAAGAAAATAGGTAAAATCATGTTGCATGTGGGTTTGATTCCTAAAAAAATGACATTTTAAGTGCTGACAGATTTGGTGTATGTGCATAAATCGTCCATTTCTTGCAAATAATATGTTCAAATGTCATAAATCTTCTTCAAAAAGTTCATTTATTGAGTTGGGGTTTTAATCCAATTGGTCTCACTCAAAAATATTGAGTTTTGACTCCCCAAATACTCAAAACAAGATGCATGTGCATCTGGGAGTTTTTCAGTAGGTAAACCCKACTTTAAACAACCATAACTCTCTAAATAATCATCCAAATCATTGATTTTTCTTCTGGAAATTAATTTAATGAGTTACCTTTCAAATGTCACTGATTTCATTCAAAAATATGGTGATTTGAGGTTTCAACTACTCAAAACAAAATSAGTATGCAATCTGTCCAAAACTGACAGATTTGTATATACATGTTCTAATGACCATATCTCTTTCAAAACTTAATAAAAATGATGATTCTTTCTTTGAGAGTTAACTATATGAGTTATCTTCTGCATGCAAGTGGAATCACATGAAAATATGGAGTTTTGACCTCCAAACACCTAAATCACTTTAGGTGTGCAAACTGTGAAACCATCAGTAGGTAGATCCTACTCTGTGTGTTAATATCTCTTTTATTACTTGCTCTTAGTACATGATTCTTCTTCTGAAATATTCTTTTATGAGTTAGGGTTCATATGAACCCAGTTTCACTAAAACATATGAAGTTTTGAGGCATTAACCAATTTATTAAAGTTAAGTGTGCAATCTGTCAACTAATGACGGATGTGTGCATGTAACTTTATGGTGCCATGTCTTCCTCTTAACTCATCCAAAATGAGTGATTCTTATCTTAAAAGTTTCATTTAGGTGTTGAGTTTATAATACAACTGGAATTTCTGCAAAACACTTAGTAAGACTCTTCAAATGAGTATTTTACTAACATGGTGTAATATGCCATACCAATTGTAATATATTGTATTGTATAAATTATTTGAACTATTTTTACATGTCCAAAATGCATGAAATTTGGTCATAATGACCATAACTCAGTACTATATCCCAAATAAAAATATAGGAAACTATGTCATTTTAGAAGTCTCTATAAATTGATCATTTTTAGTACTATTAGTTTCTGTCCAAAAGTGAAATTCTGGAATTATTTGATTTTWTAAATTTTGATCATTTATTGGATTATAACATTACTTCCGGTATAAATTACTATATTAACGAGCATATGTGCATTATGTATAATTGGACTATAGATAATCAAGTTGGACATATGTAGACAATTATAGACATAGGACTTATTAATCCCCATAAGTAGTTTTAAACCCATAAGTGACGGTTTTGAATATTTCTCTTTGATAGGGAAACGTTAAGCCAACGTGTGGGGATCGGATCGTGTTTTTGTTTAGCGGAGATTTGCAAAAGTGTGAGCATTCACAACCCCTCTTTCAAAGTATTTTTTACGTTTTGGGGTGAAAAGCATGATTGAACGTGTTATATGAGCTATTTTCGTTATGAATATGAAATTTTGTTAATTTGATGTTGTGGGCACTAAGGCATGTACACTAATAGTTATATTGAGTAAAATGTAATAGAAAAGTTTGTACACTACTATTAACTCAAGTGAGGAGCCGAGGGTATTTGTGGATAGCGTTATTTGGACGGACAATCCCACCTAAAAACTGATACGTAGGGGTGTGGATAGCAATCCCACCTAGAAACTACAGGTAAGGGTGCACTATACTTAAAAATAAAGGTTCTACATATGTGGGGTATTAGTCCCATCGCTAAGGTAGAATTAAAAACCGTTTTATGGGGTCGAAAGGTTTAGTGGTGGCTCTTTATATACTTAAAATTAGAGTACAAATTGCCTTGAACAATCCAAGATTTCCTTTCAAAGAAAATTAAGTGCCTTTAAAATTTAATTTGCTCATATTCACTTATGCAAAAGGAGGTTTGTAATATTGAAAACCTGTGAACTCACCAGCTCTTTGTAGTTGACCTTGTTTTATTATGCTTTTCAGGGGTAAGAAAGGTTAACTGATAACGTTTATGTTTGGGGCGCAACGACATCAACCATATTTATATTTGAAATCTTTTGTTGAAAACTTTGGGTACACCATGTTGTTAACAAAAAAACTTTGAACTTGTATGATGTAATTTCAGACTTTATATGTTATGTATTTGAATGGACAATTGGTGTTGTTTTCGCCCTATCGCTGTGAAATCTTGAACTATCACTCCTCGTGTTTCCGCTTTAGCGGGGTGTGACAACTTTCTTGGGTCTGTCTTACACTCACCCTGATGTATCTGTCGGCATTGCGTGCAAACTTTTTCACCGACCTTCTGCTCGGGTTTGTTATCATATATTATCATTTTCGGCCCTTGAAAAGATGAAGGCCCTTCCCATATTCTTTTCTCTATAACCTTTCCTTCTGGCTGTCGGTTCTTAGTTCGTTCAGTCACTTCAGTCGCATCTACCGTTAATGAAAAGGTATTGGGGTTCATAGCAATAACAAACTCTCTGGTTGAGGGTTTTAATCCCCAAATGTACCTTTCTATCTTCCTAGATTCTGTTGAAACATAGTGTTCAGCAAATCGAGAGTATTCAATAAATTTCTCAGTATACTCCCGAACTGTTCCATTTCCTTGTTCCAGCTTCAAGAAATCTTCTTCCATTTGTCTCACTATAGTTTTAGGACAAAACTGATTCTTGAATCATTCCACAAATTCTGCGCATGACAAAGTCTCTAAAACATCTATTTTGGCCGACGACTTAACTTCCCACCAGAATAAAGCATTTGATTTTAATACAGAAACAGCAAATCGAAGTTTATCGATTTCCGGACACCGAATGGTGTTAAACACTAATTCCATTTCTTTGATCCAGCACACAGCTTTCACTGGATCTCTTTCCCCAGAAAATGTTGGTGGCTTACATGCCAAAAACATTTTAATATCTCCGTCCTTGTTGTGAGTAACTGGCATCGAGTGATGAACTATTCTTTCTGTTTCTTCCCTGGCTCGAACTCCCATAATAGTAGTCAGAGTTTCCCGCAACTTCCCAATTTCTTCAGCCAACATGTCCCTGGTTACATATTTAGGATGTGGCACCGATCTCTCCTAAACATTCCCAGAATGGGATTCTTCATGTTCAGAATGAACTTCAGTCCGGCCCCTTTCCTGAGACTGACTTCTTCCTCTGCCTCATCCCCTTGATCTTCCTCGACCTCTATTTCCAGATGCACTTGTCGGAAGATTAACGGGTGATTCTTCCCTTTCTTCAGATTCTTGACGAGCCACTCTTTCAGATCTTCGGGTTAATAATCACGTATTCACATTCCCAAATATAATGAAGTATTCAAGTTCAGATGTGTACCTATAAATTCATAATTATACTGGCCATATGTAATTTAAAATTTACCTTACACACTGTTTTTCCAACCCATCATATTTATTTCCAACGAAGGCAACTATGTTTGGGACCCTTAACAGGCAATAAAACAGTTTAAGTCTAGGTATCATGCTGTTAAATACATAAATCTCTTAAACTCAGGCTCTGATACCACTTTCTGTAACACCTCATACCACATATTGCATGTAACACATACTTCATACAGAAGAAATACATGTTTATATACCATTCAGGTCCCTTAGTACAAGAATCTATCATTACAAAATATAATGTCCAAAAATTCAAAATATATTTTTTGTACTAATCAACGTTCATCAATAAAAACTATACATCAAAGACAATCCTTCATGTAGAAATGCATATAGGAAAATCACATTTTCCCATTTCCCTTACCATCTGTACCACCTGCAAAACGAGGGTTAGACCGATAGGTCTAGTGAGTTACCCTATTTATGTTATTGCAGGGTGAAAATCACCAAAACTTTGTATAAAAATAACCTTTTCATATATATAACAAATATATGAACAAATAGAAACATAATACCAGTATCTTTCCACTTTTCAAGTCAAGTATTCAGCTATTCAAATAACATACCTTTGAACCAACCAGGTTTCATATAATGCCACTTTTAAACCTTTTCAAATCAACAAGGTTTATTTAAAGTTTCAGGCCAAACCTGTTATTTTCTCCTCAATAACATCCAGACTATGATTTCCAATAAGAACCTTGATCGTAAATCGTTAAATCACAAAGAAATAAAGATTCCAGACCACGGTAGTCTTAAGGGATATAATAGAAAGATTATATCATACAACACACATACAAATGCCACCTTATATCCAAATGTACACCTCTCCTTGATATGCCACCCTTATCCCATGGTACACCTCTCCTTGATATGCCACCCTTATTTTCTCATCAAAAACATTTCACAAAAATAATTCCAAATAGACCGCAGTCAAATGGAATTTTTATCAGTTCAAAATTATCTTTATCAAAATTCCCATTTTATGATAAAGAACAATTTTTTATCAATCATGCACAAGGCATAATACAAATCCGGTCAACATAGGCTTGGCAGGACTTCATCTCCAGTCAAGTCTTGGCCGGTTTCTCAAATCCGAACAACATATCGCCCTAAGGCTTGTCTGATTTAACACTTAGAATAAATTTCAACAGCTTTTGTTCGGATAACAAGTCCGGACAACACAATCTTCCTTTGTCCGATTTAAAATAATCCGATCAACATTTAGTCGTATTCCTACTTCTCCGTTCAAAATATTTAACTTACTTAACATTCATAAATCGCTCAATGCTTGACCGGTTTAAAACTAGCTTAACACTTTTCTGGTTTAGGGCTTAATTCCCCAACCCTTGTCCGGTTTAAGACTTAAACCGTTCAATACTTATCTGGTTTAATACTAATCCGAACAACACTCCTACGGTTTAAACTTCCAACCGTACGAAAAGATTTTATACAACTAGTTATGCATTACAAAGAGAGGTTTAAGCATTTAAAACCACTCACCTTTAAAATCTTTTTAGAAATAAGGTTGAACACAACTTGAATCCGCTTGATTCCAATCAAAAGCAATCCGGTCACCACCACTTCTTCTTAAATCGCACACTCTTTTTCCAAAAATGGGAAGAAGAATATGAAGGAGGGTTAACCTCCCTTTTATACATTTCTACAAAGGGATATGGCGGCTAAACCGCCTACTCATGCATGCCTTCACATGC
The DNA here is from genome assembly GCF_001531365.2 of Cynara cardunculus var. scolymus. Taxonomy (NCBI): domain Eukaryota; kingdom Viridiplantae; phylum Streptophyta; class Magnoliopsida; order Asterales; family Asteraceae; genus Cynara; species Cynara cardunculus. The sequence continues at coordinate 8,424 of NW_020203383.1, read as the reverse complement.
ATACAAACATATATATTCATCTATATATGTATACACTCATTCACACATATCATGCATATATCCATTCATGTATATATACATACCTATGCATGTTTATTATTCATATATTTCCTATGCATAAATTTTCACATACTCACATGATCAAATATAACAATTTATCATGTTGTCACATAAACATTTAACAAATAAGCACATATTAATTACCTCGGGTGATAACCAGGGTCTAGTTATCACACCGTTCCGTTACCTTGTTCTAATTTCAGGAAGTCTTCTTCCATTTGTCTCACAGTCTTCTTGGGATAGAATTGATCTTTGAATCGGTTAACAAATTCCGCCCAAGATAACGTTTGCAAGACATTTGTCCTAGCTAAAGACTCCAATTCCCACCAAAATAGTGCATTTGACTTCAGTACTGACACAACAAATAGAACCTTATTAGTTTCTGGACACCGAATGGTGTTGAACACAGATTAAATTTCTTTGATCCAACACATTTCTTTTACTGGATCCCTCTCCCCAGAGAACTTTGGTGGTTTACAAGTCAGGAACATTTTAATGTCTCCTTCCTTATTATGGGCAACCAGAACAAAGGGATAAACTTCCACTCTTTCCGTTTCCACTCTAGCTGGTATTCCCATAATAGATGTTAAGGTTTCCCTTAACTTTCCCATTTCCTCTGCTAGCATATCTCTTGTTATATACTCTGGGTGTGGCATTGATCCTTCCTTAACATTCCCAGAATGGGATTCTTCATGCTCAGAATGTATTTCAGCCCGACCCCTTCCCTATGACTGACTTCTCCCTCTGCCTCTTCCCCTGGGTCTTCCTCGACCTCTATTTCCAGAAGTACTTGTCGGAAGATTAACAGGTGATTCTTCTCTTTCCTCAGACTCAGGACAAGCTATTCTTTCAAATATTCGTGTTCGACTAGACATATGCATATTTTAGTGTTAATAATCACTTATTCACATTCCCAAATATAATGAAGTATTCAAGTTCAGATATGTACCTGTAAATTAATAATTACACTGGCCAGATGTAATTAAAATTACCTTACACATTGTTTTTTCAACTCATCATATCTATTTCCAATGGTGCTAACTATGTCCGGGACCCTTAACATGCAATGAAATAGTTTAAGTTTAGGTATCATGTTGTTAAATACCTAAATCCCTTAAACTCAGGCTCTGATACCACTTTTTGTAACACCCCATACCACACATTGCATGTAACACATACTTCATACACAAGAAATACATGTTTATACATCATATAGGTCCCTTAGTACAAGAATCTACCAATACAGAATACATGGTCCAAAAATTCAAAATATAATTCTTGTACTAATCATCCTTCTTGAATCAAAACTATACACATCATGAGGAAATCTTCAAATAGACATGCAAAATGGAGAATATCACATTTTCCATTTCCCCTTACCGTTGTCTGCACCTCCTGTAACACATATTTAAAACAACAAAATGAGGGTTAGACTGAAAAGTCTAATGAGTTCCCTTTTTATGTTATTCTAGGGTGAAAATCAACAAAACTTTTATGTAAAACAACTTTTCATATATATAACAAATATATGAATAAGTAAAACATAAACCCATACCTTTTCAATTTCAAAACTAATCATTCAGCTTTTCAAATAACATACTCTGAATCTAAACAAATTTGAACCAACCAGGTTTCGTATAATGCCACTTTTAATCCTTTTTCAATTATAACAAGGTTTATTCAAAGTTTTAGGCCCAACCTGTTATTTCCTTCCCAATAACATTTAGACTACGATTTCCAATAAGAACTCTGATTCTAAATCTTTAAATCACAAAGAAATAAAGATTCCAGACCATAGTAATCTTAGAAGATATAATAGTGAATGTTATTTTACACATCGCACATACAAATGCCACCCTTATATTCAAAGGTACACCTCTCCTTGATATGCCATCCTTATCCCATGGTACACCTCTCCTTGTTATGCCACCCTTATCCATATGTCCGATTTATATATCCGAACATCACAAGTCTTTCCGTCCGATTTACATGTCTGGATAACTTAATACTAATCTGATCAAGTCTTGTCCGATTTAGATCTAATCCAGACAACACGTCACTCTGTTTATAAACAAATCAGACAGCTTAATCGTATTCCTACTTCTCCGTTCAATGTCCTTGTCCAATTTATATATCTCAAAACTCACTAACTCTTTAAATCGCATAACCCTATGCTCGATTTAAGTTTATATCGGATAACAAGTGTCCGATTTAGCACAAACCGGACATCACTTTGTCCGATTTACAAACAATTCCAGATATCAAGTTATAATACAAATCAGTTAGGTAATTCAAGATAAGAACATTTACCCACTCACCTTTACAATCTTTTAGAAACAAGATTGAACCCAACTTTGAATCTACTTCTTGATCTCAACCAAAATTATCCGGACAACTCTCTCAATCTCTTTCTATTTTTCAAAAATAGCCAAGAAGTTAATTGAAAGCCTCAGCCTATATTAATACCCCTTCCCAAAATAGGAAGGCGGTTATGCTCACATGCTTGCTCTTTTTTTTATGAATAACATCATGCATGCAAAACATACAGACTCATGCATACAAACCTATGCATATAACTAATCATGCATACACATACATATTTTTAATGATATGCTTTTCAGATTATGCATACATATTTATGCATAAAAACACCCATACTCGTATGATCAAATATACAAGTTACGTTATTACGTAAACACATAATAAATAATCACGTATCAGTTACCTCAGGTGATAACCAGGATCTGGCTATCACATATTGGGTTTAATTATATTGTTGTTAAAAGGGGTATTTTATATCTTTTTAAATAAAAAGATATGTTCCTACCATGCGTGGTGACGTAAGTCTGTTTTGGTATGGAACTGGATTTTTGGGAAATGTTTCTTCCAAACGGGGTGACGTATGTCTGTTTTGGTATGAAACTTTGTTGCGTTTGAGTATGAGCATTTTTGTTGTATTCAAGTTTCTCCATATCTTACATGTTTTTGTAATAGTGTAGCTTTATTATTTCCTTAGTATAAATAGTATTTTCCTTTGTAATTGTTATTATCATGTCATTAGCAGATTGTAATCAGATTTAGAGCTGTAATTCTCTCTCTCAATCAAGGAAATTACATTTGGTGATCTATTCTTTCTATTCTTACATTCATTGTGTTCTTGAAGATTGATATCATATTTGTATGAATTTTGGACTTCACAATTGGTATCAGAGCAGACTGCAGCAGTTTTGATTTCAGGATTAAATGAATTTGCAAAATTTTACACGAATTTTAATGTATTGATCGATCTAGGTTTTTGATGTTCATCATCCGTTCATAGTGTTCTTCATCCAGAATCTGATTTTGAGCTTATTTTGGTTGATTTTTTATTGTTAATTGAAAATTTTTGCATCGCTAAATTCGCATTTGAGTTTCAAACAACTTTGATTCACACTGTTTTTTATTTTAAACAAGTTTTGAACCCGATTTAATCGATTTTTGAGTTTTCGTATTCTGTTAAATGTTCTTCAAAACTCATAATTTTTCATGTTTTGATCCAATTTTTAGGTAAAAAGTGTGAAATTTGTGTTTTTGGTTGAACTTTAGTCCGGTTAACTCTTGATCGGTTTAGGTTGTAATCCGTTTAAAGCTTGTTCGATTTAATATTCGTGTGTTTTGCGGTTTGTTCGATTTAGGTTTATCCGGGTAACTCTCGTGCGGATAGTCAAGCGATTTATATAATCCGCCTAGTAAGTCGTTTGTAACTTGTGCGGATTATTGGGCGATTTACACAATCCGATGGGTAAGTCGTTTTTGTTTTGTGCGATTTGTTGAGCGATTAAAAAAATCCGCTTGGTAAGACTTGCACTTTGTGCATTTTAGTCTATTAAGCGATTTATTATTTGTATATTGATCGTACATAGATATTGACATTGAACGGATTTTGACTTTTGATCAATTTGTTTTAGAAGGACTTATTCGTACTTTGACTTGTTGACTTAGTTGACCTTGACTTATTGACTTTTTATGTCCGATTTTCATTTTGGAATTTTAACTAAACGTTGAAAACATCTGATTTGAGAATTTTAATTCAAATTGATTTTTGTGCTTTCTTCGTATTGATTTTGGCTTAATCCACATAATTTTTGCTTAATTGTCTAAATTTGATTAAGTGTTGATACGTGATTCTGTGCGATTTAAATTTCTTTGTTGTCCAGACTTCTAATCTGGATAACTTGTTGAAAAGTTTGTTGTCCGGACTTCTAATCCGGATAAGTTTGTTTGCTTAATTTCTCTAAGTGTTGAATGAGTGCATATTTTTGTTTAAATATTATCAGATATATTTTCGTAAACTGATCCTTTAATTCAAACTTTGAACTGCAGTTGATCCTATTTCATACGAATTGATAATATGAGTTCGCGGTAAGCAATGGCTATTGGTACTGATACCAAGCCACCAGTGCTGTTTCACGGAGATTATAATCAGTGGAGAGATAGATTTCTGAATTTCATTGAGAGAATGAAAGAAGGAGATCTGTTTATGCAATCTTTATTGGAAGGTCCTGTTGTGTACTACCGAGAGATACCTACTGATCTAGAAAAAGGCATACCTGCTCAGACAGTAATCAAAGAAAAGTATCAATATTCAGCTCAAGAAAGAGAAAGAGCCCATGTTGATGTACTTTGCAAGTCTTACATGATGCAAGCACTGACTAATTATATTTACACTAGTATTGACAGTCATAAATCATCAAGTCATAACATGTGGGTTCAAATTGAAAAAATGACGATGGGTTTGAAAGATGGAACTCAGCTAAAAATTACTAACTGTATATCAGCATATGAAGAGTTCAAGGCTAAAGATGGTGAAAGCCTTGATGATGTTTATGATAGGCTTACCAGACTGCTTAATGAGCTGACAAAGAATGGAATTCTTAAAACTACAATAGATATAAATGTTAAATTTCTTAACAATCTTCAATCAGAGTGGAAACCATTTGCTAATCATATCAGATTCAATAAATCGTTATCTGATATTGATATTCATGAGATATATGAAACTCTGAAACAAAATGAGGAAGATGTTTTGGAAATCCGAAATGCCAAGAAAAAGAAGAAAGAGAAAGAAGATGCTGATCCTTTGGCTCTTATGTCTGAGAGAAAGGATAAGAAAATAAAAAACAGATCTGGAAAGCAGGTCAAGGAAGTTAGCCAGTCAAGTGAATTTGAAGAACAAGACAGTAACAGCTCAGATTCAGACTTTGAAATGTCATAAATCAGACAGGCCATGGCAATGCTAACTAAAGCATTCCAGAAGAAATTCCCAAAACGGCCACACTCGAACAACCAAATATTCTCGCCAGGTTTAAAATATAAATTCAAAGACAAATTTGGCGAGAAGAAGAAATATGAAGAAAAGAGGTTCGAGAAGAAGGATGAGAAAAAGCCAGAAGAGACGAAGAAGTTTAGCAAAGGTGTAGTTGATGAGAACACTAAATGCTATAATTGTGGTAGGCTAGGCCACTTTGCTGTAAATTGTAGGAAGCCGGTAAATCGAGATACCGACTACTACAAGAATAAATGTCTTCTTTCCAAACAAAGAGATGTCGGGAAAGCACTTATGGCTGATGATGAACACTGGCTGAATCTGACTGATGAAGAGGAAGAAACTGAAGCTGTTGCACATGTGTGCTTGATGGCTAGATCAGATAACTGTTCTTCAGGTGAAGAAGAAGAACAGACTGCAGAAATGAATAAAAGGTATTGGATCAATCATGCATTAACAAGATGCAAAAGATGATGCTCAAACTCCAATCTTTCCAGTAAGAATTAAAATCAGAAAAAATGCGTTCAAATAACTTTGAAAAACAATTAAAAACGCAAAAAGAAAAATATCTCAAACTATATAATGAAAATGCTGGAAACTTGGATTGGGCTAAGTCCTTGTTATCTGAGTCCAAATTATTTGATG
>NW_020203383.1:0-1719 GCF_001531365.2 Cynara cardunculus var. scolymus | reverse complement strand
GGTGATAAAGTCCTTGGTATTCATCGGCAAACCAAAGATTATCGTTTAGAATACAAACACTTTTTGAAAGCTAAGCGCCTACCTATTAGTGAAGTTCGTACCAAGCATCGGGTTGTCACAATTAATCAGATTGATGCTCAAAGACTTCTGAGAATCTGGTATCCTGTTTTTACTGTGACTAGACAGGATGGACAAATCTGGAGATTTAGTGAAGTTGATTTTTCAAGCTTATATTTGGAAGATTTAAAGTATATGTACTTCGATGTGACATTCTGTCACTTTTGAGTTTCAGGTTAGCATTTTATTATACTTCCTATATTTAGAAATATAAATTTACTAGGATCTAGTCATGGTGGTTAGAGTTCATCTGACTTAGTTCCCAAGGTTAATTTGGAAGATCACACCTTGACGGGTAACCGATAAAGTTAACTTATGTAATGCCAAATATTTAAGTAATTCTCCAAATAAAATAAAGTTGATATTATAAACTTTTAAATAAAAATACAAAAGTCCCATTTGAATGTCCACATAATTTATAAAAAGGGAGAGTTTTGGAACTAATAGTGTTATTTTATTTATGTTGGGTAAATTATAGTGGGTTTATTTTTATTAAGAAAAATAAAAGTTTTATTTGGGTTTGGGTCATTAAAGGCCAGCCCATTTCCTTGTTTCTAATCCTCATATAAATACCCCGTATCCTTTGAAAAACTCTCATTTTCAAACTCTCTTAGTTTAAGCTTTTCATCTCTTTAATCTCTCTCTCTAAAACAAACCACCCTTCAGCCCATTCCTTCAAGCAAATCTTCAGGAAAATTATGTCAATCGTTGGAAAATAATCAAGATTTTAAGACAAAGGTATGATTCTAGTTATCTTACCTTGTAAATAACAGCAGTTTTCATCTTCCTACTCCCACTTCTTGGCTTTTTAGTTAAAATTCTGGAAAGATAAAGAGGAGAGATTATTCATCAAAGACATGAGAATGTCTTCAAAAGGATGATAATCCATGATCCATATTCTTTGATTTTTAAGAAAGTAGGAGAAAGCCCCTTTGCATGCGATGTCCGATCATGTAAAATATGTTTTGAAGTATGGAAGAATCTTGCATGCATCACAAATCGATTTGTACATCTTCAAAATTTAATGAAATCAGAAAAGAATTTCTGAAGACCAACCGTTTTTGGTAGATTTATGAAACGCCCCAACCCACACATTGCATGTAATACATATTTCATACCAAAGAAATACATATTCATATACATTCGGGTCCACTAGTACAAGAAATCTATTATGACCAAACACAAGGTCCAAAAATTCAAAATACAATCTTGTACTAATCATCAGAGCTATGCATCAAAAGCAAATCTTCAACCAAAATGCACGAAAGAAAAGAACTAAATCTTTTCCTTTCCTTTACCTTCCACACTTCCTGTAATACACATTTTAAAACACAAAACGAGGGTTAGACTATAAAGTCTAGTGAGATACCCTATTCATGTCATTGCAGGGTGAAGGATCACCAAAACCTTTGCAAAATCAAGTATTCATATAAATAACAAATATATGAATCCATAATACCAAAATACCAAGTCATTTCTCAAATTCAAGCTATCACTTAGCTTATTCAATTCTCATACCTTTTGAACCAATTACGTTCCGTAAAATGCCACTTTTTAAACCTTTTTCCCAATAACGAGGTTTAACAAAGTTTCAGGCCAAAA
>NW_020203382.1:2345-20581 GCF_001531365.2 Cynara cardunculus var. scolymus | reverse complement strand
GGTCAAGAGAAAGGCAGCAGCCGATTGGAAGCAGCCGAGAGCAGAAAGAGGCTGTGACCAAGCGAGGACAGCAGCAGGTTGGTTAAGAAGGAGAGCAAAGGGGCTGYCATCGAGCAGCCGAGGAGAAGAAGCAGCTGTCGAGGACARCAGGTTATCCAGGCGAGARGAAGCAGCAGCCRGGAGGAAGAAATCGGGCAGAAAAATCAAGAGAAAGACAGCAAAGGGGCTGTCCATTAAGGGCTGTAAACTAAGACGATTTTTATAGGTTTACCGCAAACTTCTTCGTTCAATTTACAGGTTAGTTTACATTTGTTTTAGACATGAGTAGCTAATCTTTTAATTTCTAGTAATGGGTATGTGATCACTTTGAATTTGGATTCGTTGAGACTCACGTCATTTTTAATATCATTTGAAGCTATTTATGCGATTTTAGAGTTGAATGTTTATTGTTTTGAGTTAGATATTTTGAGTAGGATCCCTTATTATGTCTAATTCAATTTCGAATTGCTAGATAAACCTTTAAGTCCGTAATTGCTTTTCGGTTTATTGAAGTAGCACACGACACACAGTTGACATTTAGGTTAAATGATGATGTTGTAAGATCGTATAATCTAATCTAAACAATCGGCGTCCGGTTGTCAATTAGTGTTGGGTTTGTTTGACGTTAATGCAATTGGCAATTAAATTCTAAGTCCGTGACTAGGTTTGATTAGCTAATTAGAGGTTAGTCGTAGAGCGTTCAAGACTGACTATGCTTTTATAACAAACARAAWWTTGACGCGTGTCGATGTTCTAACCAACTTGGTTTCTTTTGAGAAAACGGARTGAATGAGTCGATGATATAGAATCCAAAGGATTAGTTGATTAACGCTCATTACTAGATTCTTTTTTTCTATTGTTTAAAATTTTAATTTAATTTTTATGCTTAGATTATTTGAAATTCCAACCCCCCCCTTTTTATATATTGTTTTATTGTTAATGAATTTGCACGAGATTACGTCTTGGGTTTTCGGTTAATACCGAGTCCCTGAGGAGACGACCCTACTTATCGCTATTACAAGTGTGTTTTAGAGATAATAGGCTATTATTTATAAATTATATTATTTGCCGGACTCGACACCCGTCAGTTGGTGATAGGTATAATATGGTGATAGGTCGGGTAAGTCAAGGAAAGTATAAGAGGAGTCACTATACTTTGAGATATTAGCAAATGGGTAGATAGATCTGTGAAAAGTGACATGGTGGGAAAGAATTGGTTGAGAGGAAGTGAGTGGGAGACATAGGTAACCGCGATGGTCTCTTGGGTACCCGAGGAAGACGCATGCAAGAGAGCAAGGCGCTAGTTTATATGGTATGGTGGAGGTAATATTCTGATAGCATAGGCAACTGAACGTGCGAAGGTGGGAGTAGGTAGGGTGACAGAGATAGAGGATGTTCGTAGGGGTTCGGTTTTGAATGGATGTTGATGGAAGAATATTTAGTAGATAGGTAGAGGTGTGGAGATCATAATTCCAAAACGAGGGGGGAAGCATGGATAAGAAGAGTTCTAACCATGTTATTTATCGTACGTATGGCACATTCGGCTTTGCCATTTTGAGGTGACGTATATGGGCATGAGAAGCGGAATTGCATACCATGTTTGGTGCAATATTGGTGAAATAATGAGTTGTTAATTCCCGACCATTGTCACATTGGAAGGTTTCTATTTTTCAGTTAAATTGAGTTGATATATAAGATTGAAAGATTAAAAAGGTGGGATAGACTTGAGATTTATTTTTCAATGGGAAAGTCCACATAAAGTGGGAGAAGTCATCAATGAGGACGAGGTAGTATTTGTGGCCAAGTTTACTAGTAATTGGTGATGTCCATAAATCCGCATGTATGATATCGAGCGGTAAGAATGTAATAGAGTTTGATAAACTAAATGGTAAACGACAATGTTTTCCCAAAGAACAGGCATCACATATGAGTTTATTACTATTTGATATTGCAATAGAAAACCGGTTACAAAGAAATTTAAAACTAAAATTATTAGGGTGGCCGAGACGGGTGTGCCAAATATTGGACGAAGCAGTGTGAAGAGCCATGGATGACGGATGAGGTGATGATGCTTGTGTAAGGGGGTAGAGCTCGTTGGAACTATTGCATCGTGTTATAAGTCTCCCCGTTTAGAGTTCCTTGACAGAAAAACCAAGAGGGTCAAATTCAATGGAAACTTTGTTATCACGAGTGAATTTTCTAATAGAAATCGGATTTTTGATGATGGTGGGAACGTGAGAGACATTAGAGAGGTGAAGGGGGAAGGTGGGAGTGGAAGTGGTGGTATTTCCATAACCGGAAATTGGAAGACGAGTGCCATTGATAACAAGAATATAATGTGGAAAAACTAGAATAGTTGGAAAGTTTACCTGCGTCACTTGTGACATGAGATGTCGACCCCGTGTCCATGTACCAAGAGGTGTCGGGAGATTGAAGTTACATTGCATGGAACGCCACATCAAGTTCTGTTGGTGTCATAGGGTGACCGTAAGAAGAGGGTGAGGCGGTCGTATAATAGGTTTGGTGTGGGTTTGAGGCAAAGGTGTATTAGAGGGTGGAGAGTTGGACCGAGGGCCAAGAAGGCGGGGATGCATGGTTTGGTTCGTAGGGTAAGGCAAGGTGGTGGAGTCCATGGGGAAGGAGGGTACCAAATTTGTAGCGATTTTGTCCAATAGGGAGATTGATAGGAGGACCTGCCACGGCCACGACCACGTCCTCGGTAATTGCCACGGCCAGGAGACCGACCACCACGATAACCGCCACGACCATAACCACCATTGGTAGAAGTGTCGCGGGAGGCGTGAGAGTTAGAAGGAGAAGGGGTCGGTTCAGTCCGTTGAGTTGTTAGGGCTTGTTGGGATTTTGTTTCTTGTTTGTTACGCCGTGTTTCTTCAAAAAGTAATTGAGAACGATCCTTGTTGAAGCTTGGAAGAGGTTCTGGCTGTTGAATGAATGTGGCTATGGTATCATACTCGCCCTTTGGAATACCAGAGACGAGTTGGAGAACCATCTTGGTTTCGGAAATTGGGTTGCCAACGTTGCAAGTTGATCGGAGAGATTCCTGAGACTGGAGCAATAATCTGAAACCTCGAAGAAGGAATCAAGATGGGTTGAGTTGAACTGTTCTTCAAGGTAGACGGCCCTGGTAGCTTTGTTGTCCTGAAAGAGATCTTGTAAACGGGACAAAAGTTGTTGAGTCATGATGTCGGGTTTCATGATGATGTGGAAAAGATCGGAAGATATGGTGTTATAGATCTATTGCTTGACAATGGCATCGAGACGGTTCCAGGTAGTATCATCGATGGAGGAGGGGACTGGATGGTAGGATCGATGTGGTCAAGAATGTTGTAGGCACACGTGGATTTCGAGGTTTTGAGCTTCATCACAGAGTGATATACCTCATCAGGAAGAGACATGGCTATTATAGACCTTGCACGAGTGTCTAAAGCCATCTTCTTCTTGTCTTCATCACTCCATTAATGAGGGAGTTTTGGAATTTGTCGTTCAGGAATCGCGACAGTCGTAGCAGTTGCAAGAACTGCTGAAGATATAGCATATGAAACATAAAGTCCATTTTCTACATAGTATGGAATATCATGATCCACACCTTCCAAAAAGATAGACCGTTGGTCCTAGCCAGATCTATAAGAGTGTAGAGGTGATCAGTTTATAGAAGGGGAGGGGATGAATACAAACACAGCAACTTTCACTTTTAAAAATATATATTGATAAAGAAGGATCAATACAAATTTTTACAGATTGTTTGCGGAATAGAAAAGGTAAAAAAAAAACCTATCTAAAACAATCTAGAAATACACACAGATACGCTTCGCAAATATAAGAGATTTGCTGGAAGAAATAAGGTAGAGATGTGTTCTTCTTGGGTATGTGTCTTAGAATTTTAGAGAGAAATTCTAACTTGCTTGTAAGATAGAGTTTGTGTGTGTATCCATGAGTGAAGAGACCACTCAACTATTTATACCTATTGCATTAAATGCAATTCCGAAGAGGCAGAACACGTGTCAAGCTTTTAGAAGAAATCTTGTCCTTTGCTACAGTGAATAGTACTATTGTCTATTCATGAGCAGACATCTTTTCATGGATTTGGTGGGCACTAGAGTCGACCAAACGACTCCATGCAGTACGATACTCTTGAGAGGTTATAGGTTTGTCCTTTGTGTGTGAAAGGACAAGACAAAAACAATCGTTTATGGCAAGCTTCATTTGATCACTGAATGCTGGAATAATGCTGGAGGTTTCTTCAGTATTCACTGAGGCTTGTGCAGTCTTCACACATATATTGACCAGGTTGTAATCACTGAATACCGCTTCAGATCACTAACGAACTAGTATAGCTGTCGCTATAGGATTACAATACATGTTTCAATGATTACTGAGCAGACTCAGTGATGATCGCTGAAACTGAATAGTCAGAAACATGATACTTTGATAGATAAAAGAGATTATCATCAAATCAATGAGAGAGAGGATCAACAATCTCCCCCTATTTGATAATGACAAAGCAACATAAAGAAAATTTCCTTAAGGTATAATAGTAAGGAAAAGTTACACGTAAAGTATATGTCCCTTTTAACTATTTTGGGATCTTTTTCAGTGATATCGTTTTTTTTCTTAAGTTACAAGTTTAAGAAAAAGTATAAGAAGGGAAACTGAAAGTGAAAGCATGTTCACTGACTGAAGATTGTTAGTGAATGTAAGAGCTTACTGGAACCCATAGACATGTGTCCCTATTACTCTTTTCAGGGATCTTTTTCAGTGATACTGATGAAATACTTATATTATTCAAAAGAAGGAATACAAGTGTTACAACAGTACATTCTAGACTTATTTCATATAAGTTGTACACTGAAAGAAAAGACATAGAAAAATAAGACTTACAATGAAAGATAAGATTTACAAGACAGAAAATTCTAACTAATCTAAGTCGTTGAAGTTGATGAAACCAGGTACTTCTGCTGAAAGTCCCAAATATATTCAAATCAGATAAATCTTGATAAGAATGGGATGAAAAATAGAGAGAATTTTCACCACAGGTTTAGTGTATTGATCTCTTGAATAATTCCAATGATTACAAGACTAATGACGATTAAAAACTAATTACAAAGGAGCCTACCTATTTATAAGAGTGAATTAAAAGCTTATGGATGACCAGAGCCTCTGGTTCCTCTAACCAGAGCTTCTGGCTCAAAAACCATAACCAACCAGAGCATCTCTGGTCAGAGCCCCTCTGGTTTGACCTTCTTTGTTAAAGTCATTTGTATAAGAAATTTTTCTAAGTTTAATATAAAAGCAAGAAGTCTTATGAACACTTTTAAAACACAATCCTTGCCACAGAGCATCTATATAATAGATACAAGCCTCTGGATTAAGTAAAAGATTTGTATCATAATCAAATCATTATCTAGAACCCCTCTGGTTCTATGTGAGGAACAACCAGAGCCCCTCTGGTTCCTTTCAAGGAACAACCAGAGCCTCTATGGTTCCTCATAAATCAAACACTTTGTCAAAAACATAGTTTATCCAAAACCAGTGGCCATAAGCCAAGTTTTCCCCTTCTCAATAATATCATTACTATCATTTCTAATAAGAGCAACATTCATGAGTTCTCAAATCACAAAGAAGTAAGAACTCAAAACTATTGCAATCTTAAGATATAAAATAACAAGAGCTATAATAACAATCACACATACAAATGCCACCCTTATATCCAAAGGTACACCTCTCCTTGATATGCCACCCTTATATCCGAAGGTACACNAAGGTACACCTCTCCTTGATATGCCACCCTTATATCCGAAGGTACACCTCTCCTTGATATGCCACCCTTATCCCATGGTACACCTCTCCATGATATGCCACCCTTATTTCCTCATCAAAATCTATAGATTAGTTCCAAACAAAGACAGACCGAAGTCACAACCGTCTTGAAGGAACTTCCTCTATAGTTTTAACCATAAAAAATTATAGATTAATTCCAAACGAAGACAGACCGAAGTCACAACCGTCTTGAAGGAACATCCTCTATAGTTTTAACCAATAATGGTTACAAAACAGTTTTATTCTAAAACTTTGAAATTCAAGAACCAACAGTTCTTTAATATCATTTTCCAAACTCAAATCTCTTTTTATTCTTAAAATAGGATATCATCCACAACTGTTTTAAAGAAGAAAAATCTTCTTTATTCTCAAGAACAATTTCCAAAACCCAGATTTATAAAACTCAACTTCAACTGTTAAAACAGTTTACCATTCTTCATCAAAATCAATCATCAAAACCATATATTTCAGATAACATCATTTAAGGATTTAATATAAAAAATCTCACCTTAATATGCACAGATTTGAAGATTTAATTACACAACAACTTCTTCTAGTAAACACAGATTCCTCAAATATGTTTTTATGCAGAATTTCTTCTCAAGAACACTTCCACTGCCACACACACAAACTTTTCTTCTTTCACAAAGATCACTCCAAAAAAAGTAAGATAAGATTTAATCTAATCTCTTCTTTATATATATTTTAACCAAGGCGGTGTGGCCCAACCCTCTTGCAAATTCACAACTTCCGGTAGTTCTAGTTGATAAGCCACTGGCCCAACCCTCTTGCAAATTTTAAATGGCCCAATGTACCTCGGACTAAGCTTTCTTTTCTTTCCAAATCTCATAACACCTTTCCATGGAGAGAATTTTAACATTACAAAGTCACCCATGTAGAATTCAATCGATTTTCAACGTTTATCAGCATAGCTTTTCCGGCAAACCTGTGTTATTTTGATTCTGTCATGTATTTGTTCAATCTTTTCAGAAGTTATTTGAACAATCTTGGGACCTGTCAATTGTCTCTCACCCACCTCATTCCAACACAATGACGTTCGACATTTACGTTCATAAAAAACCTAATACGGTGCCGCTTGGATGCTGAAGTGATGTTTATTATTGTAAGCAAACTCTATCAATGGAAAATGATCCTCCCATGATCCTCCAAAGTCAATAACACAAGTTCTTAACATGTTTTCGAGAGTCTGAATGGTTCTCTCACTTTGCCCGTCTGTTTGTGGATGATAAGTTGTACTTAGTCGAATTTGAGAACCCAAAGCCTTTTGCAAACTTTCCTAGAACTTTGAAGTAAAATGGTTATCTCTAGCAAAAATGATGGATAAGGGAACACCGTGTCTGGTTACAATTTTCTTGATAAAGATTTGAGCCAACCTCTCTACAGAATAGGTTTCTCTTATTGGTAGGAAATGCACATACTTAGATAGACGATCTACTATTACCCAGATTGCATCATATCCTTTCGGGGTTCGGGGTAATTTCATGATAAAATCCATTGTAATGTGATCCCATTTCCAAACAAGAATCTCCAAGGATTGCAGATTTTCATAAGGTCTCTGATGCTCGATTTTAACTTGCAGACAGGTTAAGCATCGTTCCACGTATTTTGCTATGACTTTCTTTAATCCTGGCCACCAATAAAAAGGTTTCAAATCTTTATACATCTTATTGGTACCTGGACGAATAGAATAGCAAGACTTATGACTTTCATTCAAAATGGCTTCCCGCGTATTCCCATCATGGCACCCAAATTCGTCTTTGAAAGCACATAATTCCCTCATCATTTGATTCCATGGTGGAAATCATTTTACCCAATTTTTCTGATTTCATATGATCCTCTTTAATAGCTTCCTTTTGACATTTCAAAGTTTCTTGTTGAAGATCGGGAGTTAAGCTTATTCTCATTGCCACGGTTTTGATCGTTCCACTCCTTTCTTTTCTACTTAGAGTGTCGGCTACCATGTTTAGGCTTTTCCCCGGTGATAAAAGATTTCACAATCGTAATCATTAACAAGTTCAATCCATCGATGCTGTCTCATGTTCAATTCTTTCTGATTGAACAAATGTTGTAAACTTTTGTGGTCGGTGTAAATCTGACATTTAGTTCCCAAAAGATAATTTCTCCATATTTTCAAGGCAAATACCATTGCTGCTAATTCCATATCATGAGTTGGGTAATGCTTCTCTTGTTCCTTCGGTTGTCTTGATGCATATGATATGACTTTTCCTATTTGCATCAAACCACAACCCAAACCTACCTTTGAAGCATAACTGTATACCACAAAATCTTCTGTTCCATCTGGTAAAGACAATACCGGGGCACTATAAAGATGATCTTTCAATAACTGGAAAGCTTTTTGTTATTCTTCCTCCCACTGAAACTTGATATTCTTCCGAGTTAATTTGGTCAATGGCACGGCTATTTTAGAAAAATCTTGAATAAATTTATGGTAGTAGCCTGCCAATCCCAAAAAGCTTCGGACTTCAGAAGGTTTCTTAGGTGCATCCCAATTTTCGACTGCCTCAATCTTTGCTGGATCCACTTTT
This sequence comes from Cynara cardunculus var. scolymus, assembly GCF_001531365.2. NCBI lineage: Eukaryota > Viridiplantae > Streptophyta > Magnoliopsida > Asterales > Asteraceae > Cynara > Cynara cardunculus. Next base: position 12,137 of record NW_020203382.1, on the reverse strand, counting down.
ACCCCTGCTTCTTATATAACATGACCTAGGAACTGAACCTTTCTCAACCAGAATTCACACTTAGAAAACTTAGCATACAATTTTTCCCTCTCCAGAAGTTCAAATATCAATCGGAAGTGTTCTGCATGCTCTTCTTTAGTTTTAGAGTATATGAGAATATCATCAATACATACAATAACAAATTTATCAAGATATTCTTTGCATACTCGATTCATTAAGTCCATAAAGGCTACAGGTGCATTAGTTAAACCGAATGACATAACTAAAAAATCATGGTGTCCGTACCTGGTTCGAAAAGCTGTTTTGGCAATATCCTCTTCTTTGACTTTGAGCTGATGGTATCATGATCTTAAATCAATCTTCAAGAAATAACTAGCTCCCACCAGTTGATCAAACAAATCATCAATCCTTGGCAACGGATATTTGTTTTTGATCGTCAATTTATTCAACTCCCGGTAATCTATACACATTTTCATAGACCCGTCTTTCTTTGTAACAAAAAGGACTGGAGCTCCCCACGGTGAAGTGCTAGGTCTAATGAATCCTTTGTCAAGCAGATCTTTTAACTGAGCAACCAACTCTGTAAGTTCTGATGGAGCTAATCGATATGGTGCTTTAGCTACTGGTGCTGCTCCCGGTATAAGATCAATCCCAAATTCAACAGCTCTGTCTGGAGGTAAACCGGATAAATCCTCTGGAAAGACTTCTGGATATTCACTAACAATCAAAATCAGTTCTTGCTTTCCTTTTTCTTTCTTTGCATCAATTGTATAAGCTAAATATCCCTGACATCCTTCTGAATACACTTTCGGGCTTTCAATACAGATAGCAGACTAGTATGATGATTTTGTCGATCATCATAAATAACAATTGACCCTCTGTCTCGTAAGATAATTCTGATCATCTTTCTATTACAGATAATACTGGCCTGATTTTTTGCCAACCAATCCATTCCACTACTACATCAAATTCTTTCATTGGCATTGGGAATAGTCGGATCGGTAACTCACACCCCTCAATAACAATAGCACAGTTATTTAACACATAATCCACAGATACTTGACCATTAGCAGTGTCAACTACTAATTTGTCGTCAAATAATATAGAATTCATGTGAGCACATTTAGCAAAGGATGGTGATATAAACGAACAGTTTGCACCCGAGTCAAACAACACCTTAGCATATAAAGAATTTACGAGAAATGTACCTATTACTACATCTGGTGTAGTTTCGGCCTCATGCTTAGTCATCTGAAATGATCGACCCCGCGCCCCTCCTTGTCCTCCGCTACCCATATTTGATCTTCCACGTGCACTCGAGGTATTACTTCTTATAGTCAGATGTGGAGCTTTTATGTAACACCCCCAAACACCACATTTGCATATAACACATATTTCGTTGTATAGAAGTACAGTTTACACCACAATGGTCCCACTAGTACAAGGATTCTTATATGAACATAATCTACATATGAAAAATTCTAAAATAAAATCTTGTACTATCACATGTATAACAACATGTATCTTCCAAAATAAGCAATCTCATGCAGATCTTCAAAAGCAGATATCAAGTAAGGAAAATAATCATATTTTCCCCTTTCCCTTAATATCCTTGGACCCCACAGTTCCTGCATTGCATATTTTTAAAACAGAAAAATAAGGGTTAGACTAGAAGATTCTAGTGAGTAAATCCCTTCTTTGCATATGCAGGGTGATAAACACCAAAATATGATAAAATAACTTTACCGAGAAATATTTGCATTTCAACCAAATAATGCAGTTCTCAATATGATGAACAATAAGATCAACTATTAATATTAACTCATAATGCAAATGCATCCATTCTAAAAGTCCAGAGTTTCAAAATGGAATTCTAACACTATGGGCCAGAGCCCCTCCGACTCAACAGGCCAGAGCCTCTCTGGTTCAAAAGACCAGAACTCCTCTGGTTCTACAGACCAGAGCCCCTCCCTAACCCAACCAGAGCTTCTGGTTCTAATAACCAGAGCCCCTATATGTGAGTAAACCAAAGACCAATCAGAAATCCTCTGCACCAAATAAACCTTTAGGTTCAGAAGAGTACAACATGATTTAAAAGGATAACAAAACTAGAATCAGAGCTCATCTGACTCTGAAACATTGTTTATAAATAATTTTGATAAGAAAATAATTTTCAAAGAATAAAACATGAAACTTAAAATTACAGAGCTTCTGTATGAACATAACGAGCCTTTGATTTATAAAAAAAACCCAAAGTATTTAAAAAATCCTTTCTACACAACCAGAGGTCCTCTGGTCCTTACTTAAAAATCAACCAGAACCCCTTTGTATGTATGACAATATTAATAGAAAACTTAGGCAATGAATGCCTCTTATGACAAACCATTTTCCATTCTCAATAACATCTAAATTATTATTTCTAACAAGAACAATATCTCTAATTCATCAAGTCACAAAAAAAATGATGATTCAGAGTTATTATATCTAATTAGTAATAATAATAATAATAATAAAAGTTATAAAAGTATCCACATATGACAATGCCTCCCTTATTCCAAGGTACGCCTCTCCTTGATATGCCACCCTTATTCCTTCATCAAAGCAGGGCTACTTACCAGAACTGACATAAGTCACCACGTCTGAAAGTACCCATTACCCAGTTCCAAGCCAGAACAGACAAATGTCACCACGTCTGGGGGAACTACCTCTTAAAACATGTTTCATACCAAAACAGACATATGTCACCATGCTTGGTAGAAACATTTCCCAAAAATCCAGTTCTATACCAAAATAGACTTATGTCACCACGCTTGGTAGGAATATTTTCCAAAATATAGTTTCATACCAAAATAGACTTACGTCACTACGCTTGGTAGAAACATATATTTTCACTTTAAAAGATATAAAATACCCCTTTTCACAAAATCATATTTAAATCCAATTATTGTTAAACTGCGAAAATTCCAAAAATTCCAACACTTATCAATTTTGTACCAAAAATGGTCATCCGAACAGGATATCCGGACAACACATGTTCGGACAAGCTTGGCCGGATACCTAATCCGATTAACATATGAGAATCAACAAACTTGATAACACCTGAAACTCAATCCTGATGGCACATGATCGGATTAAATATTTCAAATATTACTAACACCTTATCCGATCAATACTATGATCGGATAACCCCTAATCCGAACAACTCTAGGTCCGGTATATACTCTAATCCAAACAACACTATGTCCGAATTCCTTCAATCCGGTCATCATATTGTCCGATTAAGGACCTACATCAGACACATGATTTATTTAAAATAATATGTAACATTCATTAAAACCAGTAAGAAAATTCATATGAAAGAGGTTTAGAAATCACTCACCTCTTATGCAAATTCTCAGATTTGAAGAAGATGATGATGTAAGAGCAAGATGAATATCCGGACAACACTTCTCTCTAATTCACCCAAAATTCCAAGTGAAGCAAGAAAACTTGCCTCATACCCAAAATTCTATATTTATACTTTCCTTTTTAGGAAAGTCAGCTACTTCAACCTTTACCTACATCATACTTACATACACTTTTATATATATATATATATATATATCCACATATCATCCTATGCATATATTTAAGTCATCACACACACATGTGTGTATATATATATATATATCTATACACATACACCACATATTAGGCATATATTCCATGCATAAAATACAGATACTCGCATGATCAAATATATCAATTTATCATACTGCCACGTAAACATATAATAAATAATCACGAATTACTTACCTCAGGTGATAACCAAGACCCAGTCATCACATTTTAATTGTGGGCAATTAGGTCGAAGATGATCCGGTGAGTTGCAATTGAAACATCTTTTAGTCATTGGGCAGTTCCTTGACAAATGGTCTGCCTCACCATACTGATAGCATTTCCTCAAGTTTACTTTACACTCACCTTGATGAATTTGATGACACCGGGGACAGGCTTTTTCATTAATTTTCTGAACAGGTCGATTTCCATACTTCACAGATTTCGGCCCTCGTTAACCTGTTGTTGGTCCTTCCCATTTTCTTTTCTCCGTAACTTTTCCTTCTTTCTCTCTGTTTTTATTTCTCTCAGTTATTTCTGCCGCATCCACAGTCAAAGAGAATGTAGCCGGATTCATGGCTATTACAAATTCTCGAATGGATGGTTTCAATCCCCAAATATATCTTTCCACCTTTCTAGATTTAGATGAGATGTAATGTTCAACAAATCGTGAGTATTCAATGAATTTCTTTGTATATTCTCGAACAGTTCTGGTACCTTGCTCCAGTTTCAAGAAGTCTTCTTCCATCTATCTTACGGCTGCTTTAGAGCAAAATTGTTCTTTAAATCTATTAACAAATTTTGCCTATGATAATGTTTGCAAAATGTCTATTCTGGCCAATGATTCAACATCCCACCAGACAAGTGCATTAGACTTCAACATAGAAATAGCGAATCTCACTTTATCGGTCCCGGCACATCTGATAGTATTAAATACAGATTCTATTTCTTTGATCCAGCAGATGGCTTTAACCGGATCTCGCTCTCCTGAAAAGGTTGGTGGTTTGCAGCTTACACATATTTTGATGTCTCCCTCTTTATTGTTTATAACTGGTACTGGTGGATTTATTTAAACTCTTTCAGTTTCGATTCTGGCAGGTATCCCCATGATAGAAGTCAAAGTTTCTCTTAACTTCCCTATTTCTTCGGCCAACATATCTCTGGCCACATATTCAGGCTGAGGTATCTGCTCTTGATTAATATTTTCAGAATTGGATTCTCCATGGTCTGTATGAGTTTCTGTTTGGCTATTTATGCCTCTGGTTTGGCCTCTACCTCTACCTTTTCCTCTACCTCTACCCTCTGATGTACCAATGGGAGCAAGAGCAGGGGAATCCTCTTCATCAGGATTAGGGCGTGTGATCCTTTCAGACCTTCAGGATCGACTAGTCATCTGCAAATTTCAATGACAATAATCACATATTCACATTCCCAAATATAATAAGTGTCCAAGTTCAGTTATGTACCTGTAGATTCAAAATTACATTGGCCAGATGTAATTCGAATATACCTTACACGCTGATCCTTTAACTTATCATGTTTATTTACAAAGGTGCTAACTATGTCTGGGACCCCTAATATGCAATGAAACAGTTTAAGTCTAGTCATCATGCTTTGAATACCTAAATCCCTTAAACTCAAACTCTTTTACCACTTCTGTAACACCCTACCTTTCACATTGCATATTACACATAATTCGTTCAAAGAAATACATGTATTATCCCTACTAAGGTCCATAATACAAGAAACTGAGATAAAAAATACACAACTCAAAAATTCAAAAATACATGTTCTTGTACTACATAACATTCAATCTTCAAACACATCTATAAACTGGACTCCACACATCTATGAATATAGGGAAATAAGTTATATTTTCCCTTTCCCTTTACTATCATTGAACTAAGCTGTTTCTGCAATACATATTTGAAAAACAAAATGAGGGTTAAACATGAAGGTCTAGTGAGATCCTTTTTTCCATGTAATTGCAGGGTGAACATTATTTAAAATCAACTTTTCATATAGTGGAAGCATAAATCCATAATTCATCAAGACCAACAACCCTCTGGTTGAAGAGACCAGACTTAGAAAGGCTTTCATCAAGTATAGGACCAGAGCCCCTTTGGTTCCTCTAACCAGAGCTTCTGGTTATATCAACCAAAGCTCCTCTCAAGTTAACCTTCATATAATTTCAAGGTCAAGTACAAAGAATGGATGTAAATGTTTCTCAAGTATATATAAGGGTGAATTAAAAGCTTATGTATGACAGAGCCTCTGGTTCCTCTAACCAGAGCTTCTAGCTCAAAAACCATGACCAAACAGAGCATATCTGGTTCAACTGTGAAGACCAACCAGAGCCCCTCTGGTTTGACCTTATTTGTTAAAGTCATTTGTATAAGAAATTTTTCTAAGTTTAAAATAAAAGCAAGAAGTCTTATGAACACTTTTAAAACACAATCCTTGCCACAGAGCATCTATATAATAGATACAGAGCCTCTGGTTTAAGTAAAAGATTTGTAAAAGACTTGTATCATAATCAAATCATTATCCAGAACCCCTCTGGTTCTATGTGAGGAACAACCAGAGCCCCTCTGGTTCATTTCAAGGAACAACCAGAGCCTCTCTGGTTCCTCATAAATCAAACACTTTGTCAAAAACATAGTTCATCCAAAACCATTGGCCATAAGCCAAGTTTTCCCCTTCTCAATAACATCATTACTATCATTTCTAATAAGAGCAACATTCATGAGTTCTCAAATCACAAAGAAGTAAGAACTCAAAACTATTGCAATCTTAAGAGATATAATAGCAAGAGCTATAATAACAATCACACATACAAATGCCACCCTTATATCCAAAGGTACACCTCTCCTTGATATGCCACCCTTATATCCGAAGGTACACNAAGGTACACCTCTCCTTGATATGCCACCCTTATATCCGAAGGTACACCTCTCCTTGATATGCCATCCTTATCCTATGGTACACCTCTCCTTGATATGCCACCCTTATTTCCTCATCAAAATTTATAGATTAGTTCCAAACGAAGACAGACCGAAGTCACAACCGTCTTGAAGGAACTTCCTCTATAGTTTTAACCATCAAAATCTATATATTAATTCCAAACGAAGATAGAGCAAAGTCACAACCGTCTTGAAGGAACATCCTCTATAGTTTTAACCAATAATGGTTTCAAAATAGTTTTATTCTAAAACTTTGAAATTGAAGAACCAACAGTTCTTTTAATACCATTTTCCAAACTCAAATCTCCTTTAATTCTTAAAATAGGATATCATTCACAACTTTTTTAAAGAAGCAAAATCTTCTTTATTTCTCAAGAACAGTTTCCAAAGCCCAGGTTTATATAACTCAACTTCAACTGTTAAAACAGTTTACCATTCTTCATCAAAATCAATCATCAATACCATATATTTCAAATAACATCATTTAAGGATTTAATATCAAAATCTCACCTTAATATGCACATATTTGAAGATTTAATCACACATCAACTTCTCCTAGTAAATAAAGATTGTTAGGACTGAAAATCAGTATTAAATTGTATTCGTCTTGAAAGTTAAATATTGTCTATAATTGTAAAAGTCATCGTGTTTGACTTTTCTTAGACAAGTTTGACTTTGTCTTGTGTTTAGATGTTTGACCATATAAATAGGAGTTTGCCTTTGTATTTGAAAATAAAGAGAGCTTATTGTAAAATTCATGTAYSTAATAAGAGGTTTGACTGAATATTTGTATAGTGACTTTCTCTCTCAATATTGATATGAATGTTCTTGAAGATACATCAGATCTGCCATGAATATGGAGCTTAACATGAAGATTGATCAGTAAATAGGGACACACAATTGGTATCAGAGCAGAGTTTGCAAGAAATCAGAAGAAAAGAAATCAATTTTTGAAGATTTTTGAAGATTTTATTTTATGAATTTTTTTTGTTCTTCAAGTTCTTATTTTTTTTCTAGTGTTTGATCCGATTTTGTTTAAATTTTTTTGTGTTTTCGTGTTAAGATCATGATCAAAGTGTGCGTTTTAGAGTCATGAATATTTGTTATTCACGCGATTTCTTGATCTGATCATTCTTTTTCAAGTTCTGATCGGATTTTGTGTTTTTAAAATCTTTTCGTGTTCTTGAATTTTTATTTAAAACCAGTGTTTTTGATCCATTTTTTAATAGCTTTTGATCTGTTTTTTAATTTTGAGTTTTCTAACTTTGTGCTAAACCGTTCAAAAGCCCAATCCATTTTAAGTCCATCCGGTTTATCTATTGTTCCTGTTTTCATCTCTTCTTCATCACTCAAGAAATCGCAGACTCATACGGATTTTTCATTGCTCAACAGTTTCACAGGCTAAATCGCACACAACTTGACCGGGATACTTAAGCGGATTCGTAGAAGCCTTGACCGGAGAAGTGACCGATTTAGCTAAATCGCACGAAAGGGTTAGTCATCTATTCATATACTTGTCTGGATTCTAAATCGCACAAATCAACAGGTAAGTCTTTCAATCTCAGCGATTTAGGTTAACCTTTGAGCGGTTTATTCCTAAACCGATCACCTATTGACCGGTGTTCATATAAACTGATCACCTCTTGACCGGTGTTCATATAAACCGTACCTTGCTTGAGAGAAGAGTTGTCCGCACACATCTTGAGCGGATTCTGATTTTGCAGTGAGCAGACTGGTGACCGTATACATGAGCGATTTAGGTTTAACCTTTGAGCGGACTAGTGAACGGTTTAGAACTTAGCAATTTATGCATCGAAGTGTCCGGTTTATTAAACCGCTCATCTTATTGCTCAATCTCATTGACCGCATATCCAATCGTTCAATCTATTTCACCATTGGGATTCTTAATCGCTCAACAGGTACTTGTTTGTCTGTGTTTCAAGGTAATTGATCTAATTTCGATTTCAATCAAACAACAAATTTTCTTTGTTTGAGACTTGTTGCATTTTGAGTGATCAAATTTGTTTGATGTTTGATTTGTTGTTCATAAAAGCATACTTCTTTTAAATTGTGAATCACAATCTCTGTTTTGCAGTTTGTAAGGTTGGGATTTTGGTTTCTGTGTTTGTCATTTGTGCACTGTGTATTGTTCCTACAGGTGATTTGTGAAGCTTATCAATTTACACAGTTATTGGTTGGAGGGTGAAGGACTGTTTAGACATTTTGATGCACTAAAAGTCAAAGGACCAATCCTTGTTAGTTCCTCATCTTGTACTTCAAGAGATTCCAAAGAGACTTGGTTGTTTTTGGACAGATTAGCACACATAATCTGTTACCAGCTTCTCCATTTCCAAGTGTTGCTGTCATTCACGACGAAGCACAAACAGAGACTGCTAGAGGAAGCTGCACAGATACCCTTTGGTTGTGAATCAAGGATTGTAACAGCTTGTAATCATATTAAGGGATTTTGTTACGGTTGTTAATTAGTTTGTAATTGAGTCATATTCTTGAACTGTTTTGTATTTTTTTAGTCATTGAGTTTTAAGTTTTTGTTTAGATTTTAATTTTTGGATCATCGTTTATCTGTTACTTTTGTGTTTTTAAACTGTTTGAGAATCTTTGAACTGTTCTGTCGCGTAAATTGTTTTTCATCAGTTTAAACTGTCTTTGACTGTTTTTAACAGTTTTTAACTGTTTTCAACGGTTTTGACTGTTTTTACTGATTTTTGACAGTTTCTCATCGTTTTAAGCTTAATTGTTCTTGTTTTCTTTTATCTGATTTCATCGCATAGATATTTAACTGATCAATTTTTTTTAATGGCAGATATCATAAAGGAGTTGAGAGAGAAGATTGCTGAGCTAGAAAAGAGCATTGTGAATTATAAAATTCTGGATCGTGCTAATGAGCAAAATATTAAAATTCTGAATCGGGAGCATAAAGAAAAGTTAGAAAGAGTTGAGAATGAATCCAAGTCTCAGATTAATAAACTTAAAAAATCCTTGGATGATGTCAGAATAGAATGTGAAAAAGAGATACAAACAAGGATTAAGACTAATAATGATTTGTTCATTAAACTCCAAAAAGTTCAAAAGGAACTAAATGTTGAGAGGAACTCTTTTGGGAGGAAAAATACAGAGACTGGGGACTTTACTGAAAAAATTCATAAACAAGAAAATGATTTGAGTGAGTTAAAGAAATTACTGGATTTAGAGAAGGAGATATTTCTGACAG
>NW_020203382.1:0-1201 GCF_001531365.2 Cynara cardunculus var. scolymus | reverse complement strand
ACTTCAAAAATGAGATAATTTCCCATCTTTTTATATGGTTTATAGAACTGAGTTATAGTCATCATGACCAAATTTCATGTATTTTCGGCATGAGATGATGATTCAAATAATTTATGCAATACAACTTATCACAACTGAAATGGCAGATTACACCATGTTAGTAAAACACTCATTAAAAGAGTTCTACTAGGTGTTCTGCATAAATTCAAGTTGTATTGAAAACCTAACACTTATACGAAACGTTTAAACTAAGAATCACTCATTTTGGATGAGTTGAGAGTATGATATGATACCTTAAAGTCACATGCACACATCTTTCATTAGTTGATAGATTGCACACTTAACTTAAATAAATTGGTTCATGCCTCAAAACATCATATTTTTGAGTGAAACTGAATTCAAATGAATCCTAACTCATAAAAGAACGTTTAGAAGAAGAATCATACATTAAGAACAAGTAAGTAGAAATATATTAGCATTCAAAGTAAGAGTTATCTACTGGTGGTTTCACAGTTTGCACACCTATAGTGTTTTAGGTGCTTGGAGATCAAAACTCCATAATTTCATGTGATTCCACTTGCATGTAGGAGATAACCTATAACGTTAACTTTCAAAAGAAGAATCATCCTTTTTCATCGAGTTTTGAGAGAGATATGGTCGATGGAACACACATATACAAATCTGTCAGAATCAGACAGATTGCATGTTCATCTTATTTTGAGTAATTAAAACCTAAAATCACCACAATATTGAATGAAATAAGTGGCATTTGAAAGGTAACTCATTAAGCTAACATCCAGAAGAAAAATAAACAATTTTGGATGATTATCTAGAGAGTTATGGCTGTTCAAAGTAGGGTTTACCTACTGAAAAACTCTCAGATGCACATATACCATGTTTTGAGTATTTGGGGGGTCAAAACACAATGTTTTTGAGTGAGACCAATTGCATTACAACCCCAACTCAATAAATAAACGTTTAGAAGAAACCTCATAACATTTGAGCAAGCCATTTACAAGATATGGACGATTTGTGCACATGCACATAATCTGTCAGCACCAAAACATGAGGTTTTTAAGAAATAAACTCACATAAAATCATAACTCTACCTATCTTTTTGAGTTCTAATGTTTGGGTCATGGATTACCACCATCAAATAAACATTTTTACATGTTTTTGGTGTATAATCTCACCTTAAGAC